>NW_009636351.1:0-206 GCF_000690535.1 Cariama cristata | reverse complement strand
AGCAGGCACTGCGTGAAACCTGGAGTCAGCTCCAGACAAGGCAGTTACTGAGAAAACTTGACTGAAGGAAAAAAAATCTGCTCAAAGCAGAAACAGTCCTGTTTTAGCCAAACCAGGACATTCCACCCCTTATTCCATACAATTCATGTCATACTTGGATCACTACTGGTTTTCCCGAACTCCAAATAATTATACATATATACATA
>NW_009636350.1:1989-47518 GCF_000690535.1 Cariama cristata | reverse complement strand
TTTTGAGTACAGAGGCAGTTATGAAACGTCAAACTATATATCTAAGATTGAGCTTAAGTGATGTGCTATATCCGCATGGGTATCATCATGGCAAATATGCTGGCATCTGCTTTTATAGGATTATTTGCAATTTTGGAATAATCTTTAAAGACCTTTGGTTGAATCATTTCAGCATAAGTTTTTACCTCTGGGCATAATTGTTCTTCCTGCTCTAAGTGTGATATCAGCTATGTTCTTTTGAGATTAAGGAAATTATCATTGCAGACAACACAGACAGATGACTTTACATTGTGTATTATTTTCACTGTGCTACTTAAGTCTTATCATAATTTGATGTCATAGTTCAGCCATGTCTCTTTTGTTAACAAAACAGGAACAACAATTCATCTTCAACCCGCACCATATGGCAGAGGTATTGATATGCAACAAGGCATTAGTCAAATCAGCATTTTCTGCAAACCATGCTCATCTGTGTAACTGATTCAATAATTACATGTGTTCTTTCTTGTCTACAATGAAACTTATCATCTTCGCTAATTGAAAATGCCCAGGCTCCTTTTGGCAAATCTATGAAGTATGAGTAATCTAGTTTCGGGAAGAAGTTGTTGGGTTTCTCTTTGGGTTTTCTTTTCTGCTAACAGTTGCTTTTTGGAGAGAGGAGGGAGTCCAATATGTTACTATACAATAATCAAGAGCTTTTGTCTACTTTTGACGTAGTGAAGGCTTTTTATTATTTTAATGCATCTGTTCAAGGATGGGTCTGTTGTCGAAAACCAGGACTTTCTTCTTCTTTCAGGCTCACCCTTGAAGTATTTTTGCTTTTTTATGCATGTAAAACGGAGTAAACCCACTTTACTTACATATGTCACCATTCTGGTTTTTTTAAACAGTAGCATCTTTTGAGCAGTCTACCTTATGATGTATGTGCTAACATGACGGATGCATGGGTTTGACAAGGTTATCTTGCTGCTCTGCTCATCGAGACAGTTTTATTAATTTCCATGGCAAATACTGCCTTTCTTCTTCTTTTGAGAATTTCTGCTTTTGCTGCTGCAATCCCAAAGTCACTGTCAGGAACATGGTCTGAAGCACACAGCCAGCCACTGAGACCTCACTGAGATAGTTCTGCTATTGTATGCTGAGAAGTCCTCAGCTCTTGTTGCTACTCATGAATCTTTTGGACTTCTACTTTTAAACTAATTTTTTCAGCGAAGAAAGAAGATGGGAAAGTGTCTTGGGGCCAAGCCTTTACATTTAGCAGTGCACAGCATTCATTGAATGTAAGTGTCTGCAGAAACTAGTTCTGACCTGCTGTGGCCCAGGTCCCACAGGGATCCGGGCAGACGTCGGCGTGTCAGTGCTCAGGTGGCTGACAGTTCTCGATGATACCTCGCTTTCCCCAGCCTATGGACTGGGGAGGATTCTCAATTGCTGCTGACATTTAGCTAAGATTAATCTAGGCCTTAGTTTATGTGGTTTTTAACGTGGTACATGTACATCATCTTTGCTACTTTTCTATCTTGTTATTCAAGATTCTGATTCCAACTCAAGTTACTTAACAAGACCTGGATAATTTAACGTATGTCTTCTATTTAGGTTGTAACCTCAAGCGCCGAGTGGGCAAGGCAAGACTCAGGGCACCACCAGCACAGCATGCATGGGTGGTACTGTAAGTCAGAGACACACGGGCCCGCCGTTCCCTTCCTGCTTCCCCTCTGCGTTTGGAGTTGGTGGTTGGAGGCTCATGTAGCTAATCCTGGTTCCTCTGAGTCATCCAAAGCAAGATGGAAATCTAGATTTCCAGACTTTTGCCTTAATCTCTTGCTCCTGAGATCCAGTGGGCACAAGCTTCTATGTGTCCAGGTACTCAATGAATTTTTCTGCTCTCCGGAGTCAGCCATGAGTTAGGAAATAGGAAAACTGGAAGGTGAATAGATGAGGATTCACGAACTTACAGTAGCACACAGTATAATTTGAAAAGAAATCTCTTTAAAAAGAAAATTTGCAATCCAAAGATTGCTAAATTTCTCAATCTTGTTTTGCCATTTGAGGAATTTTAACTGCCTGCCTCTCCTTGCTTCCAAATGTCTGTATTTTGCATTGTCCTATAGTCTCCTGCCCAATAGTCTCAGGTGCTTACAAATTCATTAAATTTAATTTGAAGCTGAAGTCCATTTCATAAATATAGGTTTTTCTTTTCTGGGCTTGTGGTAACTGTCTTTTTCATTTTGCAAATTCTTCCTGTTCTGCAGCCGTTCTGTGGTTATCTGGAGTTTTTAGCTGGCTGAATGTGTAGAAGTCAAGTCCACTTGGATAGACCTTATTCCTCTTGGTAACAAATTCCCTGGTTTTCCTCTCATTTGTATTTAGTCCTAATATCTTATAGTCCTTCCTTAAATAAATGGTCCCATTTAAAGGCAGAACACAACCTGAAATATAACTGTCCATTACAGCCTTACCTCTCTGCTACAGATTTATCTTAGCTGTTTAGTTCCTATTATAACTCCACTCAGGAGCTTCACACGCCCTGTTTCTCTTCCCTTATCTCACTTATCTTTCTGAGAACATAAGGTTCAAAATGATAATTCACTCTCCTGCTGTCTACCTCCTTCTAGGCTGTACCACTAACTGTACCCTCCACGGATCAAGGCAATTCAGTAGTCAATTGTGTTTGTTAATTTATACATAGCAATCACATTTGTTTCCTGCAAAACACTGGCTATTGAATTCATTGCAGCAGTTACACAAATACATGCACAAGGGAGGTTATGAGTCAGGCTGTGCTTCAGTGTCTGCCCAACCCAGGGCCCAGGGCAGAGCCATGCTGGGGACAGTTTTGTGGAGCTGACTGTCAGAAGGCCTCCTAAGAAGATCCGTTATCTGCTGCTGCTGCTCCTTTTGAGGTGATGGGTTGCTTACCTCCTTCCTATTCCTGCTCCCCCCAACCGCAGGGCACTCTGCTCTCTGCCTGCTGTTTTGGGAGGGAGTGCGGGAGAGGGCCTGCCCTCCCTGCGCTGCCCTCCCCTCCTGCACCCAGCTCCGTACCCCTCCTGCCTCGTGTCCCCAGAAGAAAGGATTTCTGATTTTCGTTTGGCAGCCTGGTGCTGCCCCATATACAGCATCCTTAGCCAAAGAGGTCCACCACCCATCAACCCCTTGTGAAGGCCCTCCTCCACGTCAACCTGACCGTGGTGGCTTCACAGCCCTCTGCTAGGACACCCAGTTTTAGACCACAAGAGAGCAGCAGTGCACAGCCACCGATTGCCTTTCTGGAGTTTACTTAAATTGTATGCCCTGATTTGATGTAAGTGAAGGATCTTATTTTCAGGCAGTGCTGAACAGTCAGAGCTCACGGGAGAGTCAACATGAACTCTGGCCTTAAGCCTCGGGAAAAATCAGATCTGTAACGATACAAGGCAATCTTTAATTCTCAGGCTGGAGAGGTGGTTTTTATGAGCCGCAGGTAAACTGTTGCATACAATCAGAGCTGAAGGCATATTTATCTTAATGGAAAATGAAAAATATACCCTTCCTTCCATTGATTAAATCTGTTCTTGTGTGTTGCAAACCTTTCCATGGCAGCTATCCACTATTATTTTCATTACAGTTCAGGCACTGCAGGAGAGTGAAAGTAAAATCAGGAGGTGGCTGCAAATTAAGCCGTTATATAAACAGCTGCTTCTGACACTCAGCCAAACAACTGACTGCTGCATTGTGGAGCAAGGCTTAGTCCCCGTTTCAAATAAAAGAAGCTTCTGGCATGAATGGCTATAACTCAGGGCCCTGAGACTGAGATGACAGTACGTTCAGCTCCAGTTGCAGATGACAGGAAGGTTAATTGACATAGCCATAAATTGCCAAAAAATTAATCATCTGTGTACTTTCGAGCAAGAAAATCCTGTCTATTCTTCTTGGTTATCTATATCTAGACCAACTCATGCACAGAATTTTCTTCTGCATCAAGAATTGTGGTAGGAATTTTAGGGGGGCTGAGAAGGTGGCTGCTTGGCATTCATGTGTTAAACGAAAAAAGAGAGAAATGGTTTGGGACCTACCAGTCTTCAGGAAGCCCCGAGGTCTGCGTTGGCAGAACCAGTTGCTCTGGAGCTGTGCTGCTGCAGTGGGGCCATGGCAGCCTGAGGACACCAAGGGTGTGTGACACTGGGGGACATTGTCGTGCACCCCAACAACAGCAACAGCCCAGGGAACAGTAGTCTGACATCTTATGGTGCAAAATACCTGAGCTTCTGCATGTGTGTCCTATATAGGCAGGCTGCTGCTGCTGAGGTTTGAGATGGAGCCTGGGATTTATTTCTCTGCCTCAAACACGCAAGTGATTTTCAGCCAGACTATAATCGGGCATTACAGCCTTGTGGCTGGACATTACATTGCTGGCTGGAGAGGTGCAGGCTCGGCTGTGGGCAACTGTGGGGGAATAACTGTGGGTGAGTAACTGTGAGGAACTCAGTGGTAGCACTGTCACTCTCTGGGAGCCCAGGAGACTCCTCTATCCAATAGATAAATCACCTCTCAGCTCACCACAGATTAATGGGTCTCCAGACTGAGAGATCTATGGTCATATGCTGTGGCCTATCCATAATGAATGAAAGGTGTAGATTAAAGCGGTGACCGGTGGTGTTATTTGTAGATAAGAAACATTGTCCTGTTCTGAGAATAGCTTAAAAAAAGTATTATTCACCCAAAACTGCATTAAAAATTGCCCCTTGTAGAAAAATTGCCTGTGCTGGTCTCACTCATACAGTACTTGCTCAGCTGATGATGGACAATATTGTCGGTGCTAAATTTAGGGGATGTGGATGCTACACGAGAAGCTGTGCTCTAAAATACGACAGGCCCTCCATACTCAGCAAATCTGTTCCCCCTCCGCGTTCATAAACATGCCTGCTAGTGTTACAAGTAATTTTTACTAGTTTTTTAGTCTCCTTGGCACTTCAGAAACAATATAACTAAGTGGTGTCAGCTGGATTTTATTCACCTGAGTGCATTATCCTTGGAATTGTGCACTACTTTCCGTTAGAGGGACAAAGAGGACAGGGTTGCTGCAGAGCTGCAATGGGTTGCAAGGCACAGGGCAAATTCTGTCCTCTCTGGCTAAACCTGCACGTGGCAGCTATGTGGCTCAAGGGCACGTGCCGTACTCTCTAACTAGTCACGCTTTCCCTGTCCTGGCTTTGGCCCGTGCCAGCTGTTCCTCTCCAGGCAATGCATGGGCACAGCTGAAGGTATTCCTCTAGGGAAGGATACCTTCCATTTACAGGAGGGGATGTGTCCTGAGCTGTTTTGCCAACCAGCGAAGGAAGAGCTCCTGACTTAGTTAGGTGCAGATGTGAGGCCTTGAGTTTTCCCCAGACGTGAGGGAGAAGCTACCTGACCTCCCCCCAACCCAAATGTCCCTGAGATCGGCCACCGTTTTCCCTGGCTGGTGCTGCTCTGAGGGATCAGATTCAGGATCATGTAAGAGTTTCCTTTGGTGAGATCAGATTTAGGATTACCTGAGACTTTTGCTCTCTCACAGAACAATGCTGGTGGCAATCATTAACCAGATGGCTTTGTGCTTCATACAAAACCATTATCAGAAGAATGCAAGGGAAGCTGCTGCATAGCCGTGTAGCTTAGCAGGACTTCTATAGATTTCCTTAAACGGGCCTTTCCTAAAGCCAGTATGACTCCCTGTTAGAGCTCCTACCTGTCAGGCAACACCTTTCCAAACCTTACAAATCTCAATTGGACAGAAACAGACTCACCTCTGATCAAAATGAGGCAAAGGATGAAGAGTGCTTGTGTGGCTGCACGGCTGCTAAACCAGTATTCTCTGACAGAGGAAAACACAGGTTCGGTGCAGCTCTTAATGAGGTGGGGGATCTCTGCCCTTCTGCACTCAGCTTTAAACAGCTTCATATTCCTGTTGGAAAAGATCTTATGATCATAGGGTAATCAGCCCTGCACATGACAAGAAAATTTCTAGGTTTCTGTGCAAATGTATTCCTGGCCAATTTATAGACAGTTGATTTTGTGTCTGTACTATTTATAGTCCTTTAATTCAGATAATTCTCCTCCCTCTCAAATACCCCTCTTAATGTATTTACAAAAGCTTATCATATCCCTTTTCAATAGTTGCTTTGCTAGGCTAAGCAGACAAAGGTAATTTAACCTGTTTCATAAGATATATTAAGTGTTCTCAAAAATTCTCCATTCTTATAATCATTGTGATGGTGCTTCTTTGAGCCTGTTCCCATTTGAATTCCTCTTTCATAAACATAAGCCAAAGGATATCTTGCCTTTATAGAGGATTTTCTATTTTCCTTATGTCACTGTGAAATAAAATACTTGTTTTCTCTCAAGTACTGCTATGCTTTTTCTTCTTCTTCCCTCCTTTTAATGCTATTTTGACTTCTGCTTCTGTGTCCCTAATGATATATCCTAATTTCCCTCCATCTCTTTTTAATGTGAGGCATAAACAAAGCATCTTATTTTGGGAAAATACTGCTGTAAAAAGTTGATTGCAAAAAAAAAAAAAAAAGAAAAATCAAAGCTCTGCCTATTTTGTGTCATACTTGCAGTGACAGAATTAGGACAAAACTGAACAATTTCAAGCTTTTTCCACATTTTCAAAGTAACCTGAAGCATTTTGTTTTGGCATAGAACATCTAATGAGTATTGTCATGGTAACTATTTGAAGACACTACACTGCATGTCGTTTGGTTTTACTGGTACCACTTTAATACAGTAATATTAAAAATAGTGGAAAGACTACCCTCATTGCAAAACTTGGATCGGTTTGAACGATTAACGATGGAATTGGGAAATAGATTCTTTGCTTGCCAGTCTGCGAATCCTTCAGTTGAGAGGAGCAATAGGCTAGGCCTGAGTGCTGTCCTCAGCTACCTGGGGATCTGGCTGGTCTCCCATTTTTGATTCCCCATGTGTTTATTAATGAACCATCACTTAACTCTGCAGGAGGTCTAGTGTTAACAACATGGTTAAGATCTTATGTTATGTCACGGAATAAAGTATCCTGATGGCAATGTACCTCTCATCTAATGGCAGAAGTGTAGGCAGAGGTAGAACAGGAAAGCAGGTAAGAATCACTCCTAATTTCTGAGGTAACGCCAGTTATAAACATTTTCGAATTTACGGAGGAATAGGCCCAAGTGGGAGGTGGCATGGCAGGAAGTGTGGTCAGAAATAACAAACGCAGCAGATGGAGTGTGAAAAGAGGCAGCGGTGTGACTCCATGTATTTTGGCAGGTATGAATTTATATGTTTTGGAAGGTATCGGCCTATTAACTTTGAGAAAAGCCTGGAGAGATGAAGTACAAAGTGGGAGGGTATAAAGGTAGAGTTGCTTGCATCTGACAAGAGCTACCTTTAAATGTCATCCCTGAATTTTTGCAAAATGCAAAGATGAATTTAAAACCCCATCGATTTTTCAGATACATGATTTTGTATGACGGATGATTATAAGATGGTCTGAAAGACATTGAGTGCCTCCTTCAAAATTCATGTGCCTTCCACCATCCTAAACTCCCAGAAATTGAATAGAAATCGATTACTTACACAGATTTGCAGGGTCATGTCTTTATACAAATTAATGTTTCCTATCAGTTTTGCACAAATATGGATATTTGTCATCAAACATTGCATCTTCATCCCAGAACTCTTTTGCAGGGATATTGTATGTTTCATGATGTCAGAGATTTCTTTGATAGCTCGAGAGGTAACTCTAAGGGAGCGTTCATTTGCTTTCCTTTTCTAACTCTTTTTATACTTGCTATATTCTAAAAAGATTTAAAATGTTTCAAACCCAAAATCATTGGTGTAACTGTCATGTTTTATCCCTGGCAGTTATAAGCTTCTTTATTTATTATCTACTTCAGACTCAGGTGATGTCAGCTGAGGATTATTGTACTTATGAACGACAATAACAGATTGGGTTTTATGGGTATGTTTGTCTGACACGCTAGGTAAAATTAAAAGAAAAAATGGGGCTTCAGTAATTGTTGGTAATAAAGAAGAGTTAGGGTCTACTTCAGCATGATAGTGAAGTAGATGCTTAATTTCAAGCATGTGAGCAACTCCATTAAATTTGATTGCACAATTACGTGTTTGAAAGATCAGTCCCTGAAAGGCTTTTAATGTTTAGGGCATAATGTAGAAGCGCACAAGCTTCTGATAACCCTTCCTATTTAGACTGAAAATTGATCAATGAATATTTCACATTCATGCCCACAGGTTGTGGAAAGGCTGCCAGAAATGGCCTTAGAAAGTAAAAATAGTGTCTGAAACGAAGGGGAGAAGGGAATGTCATCCTTGGCCAGAAGTGCTTAATTTTGACCTAATACCTCTGTGAAAGAGAGAGAAAGAACTAATAGGTCTCTTTTCACAAAGAGTTTGATTGTCTTTTTATGGAATTTAAATGCCTTCTTGATAGGGACACAATGAAACAAGTCTTCAAAACTTAACTACATGCAGTTCCTATGAAGTGAAGAACTGGGACATTGAATTTTAGCTCATTCAGCGATTCTTTATAACCTTGTGACATAGACTTAGCTGGAGACCTAAAATAAGAACATACTGCAATTTAGATAGTCTTAACAACTAGTCAAGGGACAAATGGTCTGAGAACTTGTCTGTAGATCTCTGAGGGAGCAATTGTAAATATTTCAGATATATAAATGGAACAGAAAGACATTCAGATCCCAGAACTAACAAAATGTAACCTCTGCAAAAATTAAGTTGGAAAGCAGAGAATAGATAAGAAAATGGAAACTGAGGTGGGGAAAAGAACTACATGCCTGAAGAGTTATTCCATGAAAACTGCTTGAAAAAATGTTTAGGAAAAGTCACAATATGTCAGAGATTTCTCAGTAATGTGTCTTGTAACAAAGGGGAGGTGTTGAAGGATGACACTTCTAAGACATCTTCCATGTAAATTACAGTACTGATTTAACTGATATTTTTGTATAAAACTCTACTTCCTCTTTCATAGGATAAGATGTAATTTGATTAACGTTATCCACCAATGTACCAAAATTATGGGGAAATCTGTGTTTCCCATGTGACATTAAGGCTATGCAGTGCTCTGTATGTGACATGAAATCTATTAACTAATGGGAGGATGACTAAAAGAAAACACCACGACTTTTTGTATGGTCGTATCACATAGCGCAGATGAGCTAACTCTTATTCTAATCTCTTACATATCATATGTGTTACTTATAAGCATCTGAAGTGATATTCCTGCTCCTTGTTAACTAAATAGTCAGATGCTGTTGCTTCTGATGGAATTCCTTAACCTTGTTAATAGCTGACTTCTTTCTTTCCTGTCTCAAATACCAATTTTCCTGAAGAACTACGGCAGCAAGGTCTCAGCAACTAGAATCCTTTGATTGCCATTTTATCTTCAGCTTTCACTTAAGAAATTAGAAATGGGTAACTGAGACATCTTAATTCTGTATCTTATCTGAATCAAAAAATATTTTTATATGAATGGATGGTTTGTACAAAATAGAAACTGGAACAACAGAAGTACTTACAATCTTTGTTTCTTTCATTCATCTGTTGCGGGCTTGAATCTGTTGGAAAAATTACACTTTCTTTCTGTTAATGGGCAAAGGACAGCCTGCTCATGTAGGTAGTGATCAAATCCCGTTATGGCAATTGGGAAATCTCTTGCTGAGCACTAAAATCTGAAGTTTTCCCTCCTGTTTTGAACAGAGAATGATATCTTTGAAAATAGTGAGTTGAAGTTCAAATAGCAGGTGTCTTGTTAAAATATCAATGGCTATAGGATAAATCACTGTGAAATATAAGTGGCCTTGAGATTTCAAATGAGAAACCCATAATCTCAATCAGACAATGATTACACTGAATACACCTGGAAGGTGGCATAATTAAGTTATCTATCTGCACAGAATTACTGTATATGGTGTACTTAACGTAGGCTTGAACCGTGGTTTGGCTTAGTGGACACGATGACACCTTCTTTTGCCTCTGTAGTGGGGCATGGGTCTTACCATCCCTCTTACATGTATTCCTGACTGTGAAGTCCTCCTCCCTTAGTCCGAGTGTCAAGCTCAGGTATCAGTCAGGCACTGACCCTCTGACCCACTGACCCTGGTTAGGCATCCTGTAGCTGAGCTGTGGGGGTTTACAATACAATGCAGGAAGAGCTAAGGGTTAAACAATATAAATGGAATATAAATATAATCATAGTGAATAACAGTGGCTAGCTGTATGTAGGCTGGAGAGAAATAAAGCCTATAATATGTACTGTATAATTAATTAGTATTCCAGACAGAGTCTGCAAACAGATTTTGTAAAATGGGAGCACTACATAATTAATAGGTACCCGTATCACACTGAAGAGTTGATTCATTGCTAGAAATAGAGGCATTACATCAATCTCTTGTACGCCCTAGGATGTGCTAATCAGAATATTCCAAGTTTAAATAAGGAAAGAAAGATACTACAGTCTGCACAAATATGTTCCTGTGTTACTACCTGTGGAAATGAAGGAGGAGCCAGGGCAAGTTCTTACATTTTCTCGTACAAAATACATATGCAGTGTAGGATGTCTGATTTGGTAGGAGCGTGTACGCACATATGCACACAGGTAAACACATATGCAGCGTTTCTGAGGATTTGCAGAGCAAAGCACGGAGCTGTTGGCTTCCCTATCAGAGCCTGTTGGTTCCGTGCCATAGCTGCAGTGTGATGCTCTCGCATGATGCGTAATCACTGTCCTGTTTAGAATGGGACTACTTTCATGCCTATGCCTATGCACATAAGCACACAAAATAATATTCTTTTTTGATGGGTTATTTTAATTTATAGACAGGGTTTGACTCACCTACTGTTCAGCTCCTTATTCATATATTGGAGGACGGAAACATGGGTGACATACAGCAGTAAATCATCATTTATCATTTCATGATAATATCCTTGCTAGAGCATTAAAAAGTATCAAGATACTTATCACACTAAGAAAAAAACCCACCAAATACTCCGTTTTGACCCACTTGCATGATGGACTTCATAACCATAATTATGACTGAATTTATTAATTGATTTTATGTTAGCACCTACAAGCCCTAGAAAAATCTGCCCCTGCCATAATTAGGTTACAACCTAAGTTGAAGAGAAAGCACTGCCTGATTTTTGGATTAGACTATTGAAGAGCATTTGGAGTACATGATACACAGTATCTAGCACAAAATATGTCAGGATTAAGATAATCATTCTCCTGGAAGTAGCTGTAAGAAGAATAAAAACCATAACATGGTCTGTTTTCTTATGAGTGAGGATATAAAGTTTCACTGCTAAGTTCATATTCATTCATGACTTCTGCACTTGACTATTGATATCTGTCTTGTTGGGACATGATTCTGCTGTCCTTGAACTCAGTGTCAAAACTCCTGTCCACTTTACTGGGACAAAATCAGATTCTGAGCACTGCTTTTTCCTACTAGCGTACAGTCAAAGCTGTAAAAAGTGTTTCTTCAACCTTACTAAACCACAGTAATAACCCTTTTTAGTTTTAACGTGTGTGCTAATTGTGCTAATTAACTTACTGATTTTAAATACTGATTGCTGAGCATTGGATAAGTATTCATGAACTAACCATAAGAAATCTTTAGAGTTAAAAACAAGTCACAGGTAATTCCCTGAGCAATTTTGAATAATGACTGAGAGTGATTCTTCCATGAACCTCCCCCTATTCAGCCATATTATTCTGCTGTTAATGTGTGAGATCAGGTCAAGTGGTATGACAGGTAAAATAAGATCTTAGTTAAAATAGTGTTGCTTGAATATTTTTATTAATATATATTATGGATGTAGAGAATGTTACTAATTGAAATTAAATTTAATCGGAGACTGCTTTCAGTCTCAGTGTTTTCCCTCAATTCTGTCAGCCTGAAGAGGACCAGGTAGCATTTTGTAGAATGGCCATGTAGGTCTTACAAAATAAGAAGAGATTAATTTTGGGATAAGTTGTTGTCTGAATGCTCTTATCTTCTTTTTTAAAAGAACCTAAAGAATCACTAGAAATTCCTAGGGGAAGACAGCTTTCAGAACAGAGATAGTGGTGTATTTACAGGTAAGAACAGATTCAGAGAAGTATTAAAGCTAGTATCATAGATCAAACTCATGAAAACATGGTATTAATGATCAGTCAAAGACTTACCCCAGAAACAATGAAGGCCACAGCAAAGAACTGTAGAAGTTAGACATGAAATGCTATATTAGGCTTTCTAAAGCCAGTTTTTCTGCCAATTCAGGATTGATTCCTGCAGTGCACTTTGTAGTGTTCTGTGCAGCCTGGTTTTAACAGTTACTAGCAATAGGAATTATATAATTTCTTACTAGCAAGCAATTGCTAACAAGCAATTTAAAGTCATTAAAGGCTCAGTAAGTCTATCGTGATAACAGAATTCCTCTCTCCTTTACTCCTGAGCTTGCTCAAGACACCTAAGTCCTGTGTTGAATAGATGCAAGTTGTGCAGATATGATTGTTGTTTGTAAGTGTTGATGGCATATTAGGCACTGAATAACTCTTAACCTTCAAGGAACTCAGTAGTTTTTTGAAATACAATGTTAATTGTTAGCCTTGTAACGGAATATTTGATTGAATTCATGATCAGCAGGTAGGTTTATATTCTGCTTTATCTGTAGCAAGTGGATAGCTGCTATCTTGGAACAGGTTCTGATATTTGGACTGAGGTTCCTGAAAGAGGTATTTACTTACATGCCACTTGCAGCCACCACAGTGCAAGGAGTGACTAATGTCATCAAAATAAACACCAGATGTTACAAGCTTTCCCAGGCTCCTTGTTCTCAACTCCTTTATAATCTGTCATGGTCACAGAGAGAAGGCATTGTGATGGATTAATAGCAATCCACTAAAAACTTATTTTCTTGTTGAAAGTATCTGTTCTCATGGTTAAAATTGTTGATGGCAGATGTCTTTCTCCCTTTATCTTCCTCACACATTACTGTTGCCCATGCCAAAATGATAACTTTAAAAATGTGGGGTTCAGTGAACATCTGAAAGAGTGCTCTGCAGTAGATAACTCTGGTGATACGGGGAGCCATGAGTCCATTTCTCTTGTGTATGAGTACAGCTAGATGACACTCACTGAAAGGCAGATGCTTCACTCTTACTGTGCTTTTAGATACATCAAAATAAGTGCAAATCCTTCCCAAATGAGATGAAATAGTTCAACAGAGAAAAATGGTTGAGAACTATAAAAGGCTTCAAGGTTTCTGTTTAGCACTGACTAAACTGAGTGTCTTGTCTTTTTCTTTGAGATATGTTAAGATGAAATGCAGTGAAATTTAATTTCAAAGCATAAACACACTTGTGTGCTTTAGGAATTAATTAAAGAAACAAATAATCTCCATACACTTTATGAATTATTTCAGTTCAACCTGTGTATCTTGTAAATTGAATAAAACACAATGAATTTTAATAAAATCTGAAACATTTCAAATATTTGCAAGTGCAGGGACTTACCTTCTTGTCTGTTCCAATTGTAATTAAAAGAATACTTAAGAAATCTTTTGCAGCTGACAAAGCATTTGCTAAAACAAAAGTCACAGTACTTTGTAGGAGGCTCCAGGCAAATTAGTCAGTAAACAGTAAGACAGAAAAGATAAAATACAGTTTGCTGCTCTTCAGAGAACTTAATGAGTGATAATGATTTGTCTTCAACAATATTAACCTGTATGATTACAAATCACTGTTTTGAAGCATCGGTTTTTGCTCCACTGAGGTCAATATTAAATCTCTGACTTGAATGGGCCAATTATTTACACTAAATTTCGTGGCCAAGAGCAAATTATTTTCAGTTTTCTCCATCCTTCTGCTTTCTCACTTCAACAATTTAGATCTTATCAGGAGCAGTGAGATAGAGTAACCTGAAATACAATCCTGTAAAGTTATTTGTTGCTCTTCTTGTGGAGGGAACATGGTTGTAGGAAGGCCTTCAGGGGTAGCTGAAGCAAGCAAGGAGACAATGGAAACATCTTACATTTTATTTCTGATGAAAAAATCCTAAACCCCACAGTTTTCAAACACCTATCAATATGGCTTGAAGACACTCATTCCATCAAAGCCAAATCTGTAATTCAGATGCATGAATCTTAAAGATATAGGTTCATCTTGCAAGGTACCCAAGTTTTAAGGGATTTAAAATCTTGAGAACTTGGTGCTGTCTTATTTCAATTAGATGTTTATTAGTATCACGGAAAAGGTAATAATTAAAATGAAGAACACTGACACTTCTGTTTTCCTTTTCAAAATAATTCTGGTGTTAAAGCATTCACTTCTGTTAATTTTTTTTCCTCAAGATAAATGTGTGTACTAGTGGACACAGACAGTGCTTCCTCATAGAGAGCCTGATGAGGCATGGGCTGGATGAGCAGACAGCAGACTGGATTGGAAACTGGTCGAGTGACTGGGCCCAGAGTGTGATGATCAGTGGCGCATGTCCAGTTGGAGGTCAATAACTAGTGGTATACCCCAGGGGTCTATACTGGGTCCAGCCCTGGTCAACATCTTCATTAATGATCTGGATGACGGGGCAGAGTGTGCCCTCACCATGTATACTGATGACAAAAACCAGGGAGGAGTGGCTGATGCACCAGAGGGTTGTGCTGCTATCCAGAGGGACCTTGACAGGCTGGAGAAATGGGCTGATGGGAACCTCAAGAAGTTCAACAAGGGGAAGTGCAACATTCTGCACTGAGGGAGGAGCAACCCCAGGCAGCAGTACTTGCTGGGGGCTGACCAGCTGGAAAGCAGCTTTACAGAAAAGGACTTGGAAGTCCTGGTGGACACCAAGTTGACCATGGGCCAGCAATGTGCCATTGTGGCAAAGAAGGAATATGGTATCCTGGGTTGCCTTAGACAACGTATTGCCAACAAAGGGCCGCAAAGATGATTAAGGTAATGGAACATCTCAGCTCTGAGGAAAGGCTGAGAGAGCTGGGACTGTTGAGCCTGGAGAAGTCTTGGAGGAGATTTCATCAATATATACAAATTTCTGAAAGGAAGGTGTAAAGAGGTTGGGACCTCACACTTTTCAGTGGTGCCCAGTGACAGGACAAAAGGCAATGGGCACAAACTGAAACACAGGAGGTTCCCACTGAACATCAGGAAACACTTTTTTTTTTACTCTAAGTGTGACTGAGCACTGGCACAGGTTGCCCAGGGAGGCTGTGGAATCTCCCTTCTCGGAGATACTCAGAAGCTGTCTGGACAGCCGGCTCTAGGTGACCCTGCTTGAGCAGGGGAGTCGGACCAGCTGACCTACAGAGGTGCCTTCCAACCTCAGCCATTCTGTGGTTCTGTGGTTCTTTAATCGCACTTCTTTTAACTCATGAAGTGGAAAAAAAAAAGATGATCCTGAAAAAACTCAGTATGTATCTTTTTTCCTTCCTTTTAAAAAAAGAGAATTCATTCCCGGTTTTGCAAATTTGACTTAAACATTTATAAAGTCCTGATTCACAACATGAAAGAGAATAACATTCCTCATTCCTTCTTGAATTATTTATTTGTGGGAGAAAAAATTATCTTTTGCTAGTGATTTGTCTACATGTTCCTTACCCTTAATACATACAAACCTTGAACTCTTTCCAAAGGGATCAAGAATCTATAATTGTTGCATTCTTCTAGTGTGACAAGCTGTGGGAGCAGCTCACATATGCAGAAGAAGAATTAGGTAGAAAAATGCTATGGTAGACTCATTTATACTTATTGCTGGTTTTTGTCCTGAATGCATGTGGAACATTGATTCCCAATATGTTGTTGCTACAAGCAGGGAAAAACAGCTGTGTATCTAAGGGCAAGCATGGGTAAACAGACAAATGTGATTAAGACAATACAGAGGTTACTACTTTTCACTACTTGACCTGAAACCCAAAACATGAATTTAGGTACTTTTTTTCTCCACTGCCATACCACTTATAACATTTAGTAGGATAAATTAGACCAAAAATGCATAGTAGGAAAAAGATTCAGGTGAAAAGAGATGGGAGGAAAAAGAAGGCACATAAAGGGAGATGACCAGAAAAATGAATGGTGGCTACAGACAAGCTCCAATACAATGGGGGCATTGTGTTTTGTGTTCTTTGACATAGGCAGAGATGGGAGAACAACAGTTGTGACAGCAGAAGGAGGCTCCAGGGTGGTTTTCAAGGTATTCTGAGCAATAAGTGATGATACTTTTTCAGAGTGCAGGTTCCAAGGTTTTTAGTCTTTGAACATAGTGCTCAGTGTATTGAGTTTCTCTCTCAAATCAAGCAGATTGTATGCAGACCTCAGAGCAGATGATATGTGCCTGTAGGAATTTGTACAAGTCAGAATTTGGAGAACTGTGCTCTAACGGAGCTGTAAGTTTACAGCGGGCTTAGGTTGAAGTCTTCTATGGTTTAGTCTGGAGCTAATGTAAAGGAATAGATGAGTCCTGAAAATCCTACACTGGAGAAAATAATGAAGCTTTCTGGGCACTTGGAGGTTGTGAAAATCAATGTTGGTCACCACTGCTGTTTGTGAATTTACTTTAGCTGTGGATTTGACTCAAACCTGAGGCAACAAATTATTTTACTTGCACAAGTGTTGCAAGCATTCCGATCTAACCCATTAGAGTCAGATCCACTTTTGTACAGTCAGGCTTTTGGATGAATGGTTAAACTGAAAAATCTGACTTGAGGAGAGGTGTGTGGAGCTGAGTATCCTTGCATTTGGATAACTATATAGCCTTGAACCTCCCAGATTCTTCTTTGTGCCTTTTCTTTGATGCTGAAATGGGGAGGTGATGAAATGAAACCTGTGAAATATTTCTGTACAGAAGTCCTTGGACAAATTAACTATGTCAAGTTCTGATATTTGTATTGCCAGTGAGCACATCTATTCCTTACTCACACATCTGCAGTAAACATACAAGATTCACGTAAAGGCATTTTTGGAGGAGATCCTACTGAAACTGATTCCTTTTCAGACTGCAGTAACTTGTTTTATTCTCTGGAGTATGAAGCCTATAGACTATTGAACTTTGGTATTTGCTTTGATTCACTATGTCAAATGCAAGTTACAAGGGGGAAAAGAAATCCCCTTACTTGCTTTGTTTCCCTGCTGCCAAATAAAAGCCTATTTTCTTGTCTGATAAGATTTAATTACTAGAAAGCATAAATGAATATAATTTACAACCAAAGTAATACTGAAAAAGAGGAAAAACATAGATAAGAATAAGGAAAACCTCCATAAATACAATCTTAATGTCTTGATGGCATTTCTAGGTCTGCTCTTCAGAAGACATAGAATACTTCATGACAGTTTACTGTATAATGATTACAGTGACATTTTCTGCATATTTGCACTAAATGATACAGAAAATTATGATTTAGTCCCCACTTTGAGACTGGATTATTCACTGTGTCAGTCAAGCTCTTTATTAGTTGGTCATTTGTCCATACTGTGCATGGTAGAGAACCTGGTTTTTTGGGTTTTTTTTTGTTGGCTCATGTATACTAGTGACATCAATGGATAATCCTTGGATTGGATTCTAACTCTGCCTTACATGATTTTTTTCATTTCAGTTGAAGTTGACATGGTGTCTGTCTTTAAATGCACCTTCACCTTTCTATCCTTTTTTTTTTTAACTTCTTGCTGCAGACTGTTACCTTGTCAGTGGGGTTAATTACCTCTCACCCTGGTTAAGGTGCTTTCATTTTGTTACAGTTCTCTTTTTTCCTGTTCTATGGCTACTCTGATACTACATTTGTTAGCCTGAACATGTATTAGAGATGTGTGCTCCCTCTCTTTTTTCTCAGTTATTTGTTTTAATTTAACATGGTTTATATTTTACACATGAGCAATTAAGCATGTAAAACAATTAAATTGTTGCCTCTTATAGAATTTTGTATTAATTCCTGGTTTCTACTTGGCCTGGTTAGTTATATATCTTCATGAATTTGGAAAGCTTACTGTTTTGGGCAAGTTTTTGCTTCATGTGTTGTCATCATTCTCCCTGGTTTAGAATATATCAAACTGTATAATTTCTACCATTTTACTCATTACGTTGCTAAAGCTGCACTGAAAGTGAAATGATTCTGTTGCAAACACTGTTCCCTTGTGTGTGATACGTCTGGGTGCATGGCGAAGATAAGGAGAATACAACTGTTCTGTGTCAGGGGGATTTAATGATGGATATCAAGAACACATTGCACAAAATGGCAGAACAAGGACTCATAGCTAAGAATTCGTATAAAGCAAAGTACTACAGTTAACACGGAATAGAAGTATTTGAGTGAGTACGAACTGTTTTTGACTGAACAGCACAATGCTGAACTGTTAATGGGAAGTGTCATTCTGGGCTTTGCTAATGCAGGTTTGGTATTGAGGGCATGGCAACTACTCATTCTGCTAAGCTGGCAGTAGTAAGGTTTCAGCTGGAGTTTGGTGGCCAGTAGTGGGTATCATGCTAAAGCAGATACTGATAAATTGGAGAGAGCATGTAAGAGATTAATAAAAATAATCAGAAGTTTAAAATATATGATTTAGGAAGAAAGGCTGAACATTTGAGTTGTTTTATTCGTGATCTGTTACTCCACATGTCCATTGTGTGCAAGAATTTAACAGCCTTACTTTTCTCTAAGGGAGTGTTGAGATTGGGGGACAGTTTCTAGTTAGGAGGATTCCTCAGGAACAAGCTACCAAGGCATGGGATGGGATTCCCACTGATGGAAATTTCTGAGAACAGATTAGACCAGTATCTCTTAAGAACGTTGTAGATACGTTTCATCTTGTCTTGATGTGAAGGGTTAGAGCTGAGGATCTAAGACCTTATACCTAAGGAATCTAAGCTGCTATTGATAATGTTTTGCTTCTGTATTTCTATAACTAGCTAAAAATTCAAGAAGAGAAAGTGATAAGGTAAATCATCTTACTTTACGTTGGAGTATACTGGTTAGGTGTTGAAGACTAAATTAGTTATCTTTGGCTTCTAGACATTGTGCAGAAAGAAACAGCTGCACAAGAGGATTCATTTGATGTATCCTAGAGCCTTTATAATGGTCTGAACTGTTCTCTGATCTGCCTTTTTCCTCTGACTCTGAAGAGACCCACAGGTGACTAGATTATATTTAGATGTTGAACTTTTATACATCCAAATGAGATGAGAGGACTCTCAGATTCTGACGTTCCTAGTTTGCAGCTTTCTTTCTTGCACAAGTATGTGATTTGCAAAAGTGGTTTAGAGCGTATCTTCACAGATGGGTACAGATAGTTTTCCAGCTAGTTCCAACCCAGTGAGGCATTAGAAAGAATCTTTCTGGATAGCTGGTAGTCATGTGTTCATGCATGGCTGTTTCCATGGCGTTGCCGTCTCCCACCCCTCAGCAGGACATGGTGAGTTGGATTTGGACCACACAAATATATTTACATGGCACCTTAAGCTGTGGTTTAAGAGCTCTGAGCTGGAAGGCAGCTATCAAGAAGGGTAAGAAGGAGAATCTGGGGAACTACGGCCTGGTCAACTTCACCTCACTCCCTGGGACAGTGATAGAGCACATCCTTCTGGAAGCCATTTCCAAATGCAAGGGACAAGAAGATGATTAGGAGCAGTCAGTGTGGATTTATGTAGGGAATTTTGCTTAACCAACATGTTAGCATTCTATGATGAGAAGAATTCCTTGGCGGATGAGGGAAGAGCAGTGGATATTTTTAATCCTGACTTTAGCAAGGCTTTCAGCACTGTCTCCCAGAACTGATAAAGTACAGGCTAGATAAGTGTATGGTGAAGTGACTTGAAAACTGCCTGAACTACTGTGCTCACAGTGTTGTGAACAGTGGCCTGAAGTCCAGGTGGAGGTCAGTCAGTAGTGGCATGTTCCAGAAGCTGATACCAGGGCCAATAGAGTTTAACATCTTCATTAATGACCTGGATGATGAGACGGAGTGCACCCTTGGCAAGTTTGGAGAGGGATTGGTTGATACCCCAAATGGCTGTGCTGCCATTCAGAAAAATGTTGACAGCCTGGAGAAATGGGCAAACAAGAACTTAATGAAGTACAAAAAAGGAATACGCTAAGTCCTGTACCTAGGGACAAATAATCCTATACATTGCTATACCCTGCAGGTTGATCATCTGGAAAGGAGCTTTGCAGAAAAAGAGCTGTGGGTCCTGGTGGACAAGAAATTGAACTGGAGCCAACAATGTGCCTTTTGAAGCAAGGAAGGATAACAGCCTCCCCAGGGCTACATCGGGAACAGCACTGCATCACCTGCAGGTCGAGGGTATGATCCTTCCCCACTCCTCAGCATTGGGGATGCCACATTTGGAGTGTTCACTCCGATCCTGGACCCTCCAACACAGAGGGATATGGATATGCTGGCGCAAGTTGAGCAAAGGGCCAAGAAGATGCTGAAGGTTTTGGAGCGTGTTAACTTTGTGGAGAGGCTGACAGAGCTGGAACTGTTCTGCCTGGAGAAGAGAAGTCTCAGGAGCATCTTATTCGTGTGTATAGATACCAGGTGGAGAGCAGTAAAGAGGACAGAGCCAGAAAAGAGGCAGTGGGCATGAACTGGAACACAGGAGGTTCTGTATGAACATCAGGATATATATTTTCTTACTGTGAGGGTGACCGAGCACTGAACAGGTTGCCCTGAGAGGTTTTTATCTTTGAGGATATTAAAAGTCCGTCTGGGCATGATCCTAGGCAACCTGCTCTTCGTGATCCTGCTTTGAGCAAGGGGGTTGGACTAGATGATCTCCAGAGGTGCCTTCCAGCTTTGACCATTCTGTGATCCCGTGATCAAACAGCTGCTGACTCACAGTGTGTAAGTAACCAAGGTCTCACTGGAAAGGATTTAGCATTACTCAGCATTGTCACTGCTTACTTTCTTTCAGACTGAAGTACGAACTTCTGTTAAACTTGCATAGGGCTGTTTTGCAATGAAATCTTCCTATATATGTGAAAGAGAAAGTCCTGCTTTCTTGCAGGGTGTTGTGTTTACGAGTCAGAGAAAAATTCCTTTTTATATCAAGAGAGAGATTTGTCTAATGAGGCCTAAGTCTGAAGGTTTGCTCAGGAAATTTTCTCACTCAATTTAAGCAGAGATCAATTAGTGTTAGACTGAACAAAAGCTGATGCTTGATGCTATAGTTTGACCTCTGGTTATTCATTTCTGGTTATGAGGACCTATCTAATGCTTAAAATTCAAACACTGACTGAAGTAAATTTTAAAATTGTTGGACTACCTGGGCTCTTTATCCCAATACATAAAGCTATACAGGAGCAACTGAAATTTTCCAAGGGTAAAAGATTATTCTAAAATTGGGAATGCTAACAGTCCTATCATGTTGTGTAAATGCAAATGGTAATAGTTAAGAAAGTGTGGGGAGTATTTTCTAACATAAAGCATCCCAAGGTTAATGCTGCTCTAGCACTCGTTATTTGAACTCATGAACTAATGCCCTGCGATAGAGCAGGGACACACGTGCACTTTTGCTTCTGCTGTGGTGAAACTGAACACAGTGAATATTGAAGTGCAGTCTGGGAGATCATAATTCCTGGTAGCTAACCTTTTTGCCTTATTCTTATGGAGTAATCAATAAAGTGGTTACTCACACATATCAATTTCTTGATTTTTCTAGAGCTACCTCCTTTGATCCACACAATTTTCACCCACAGCATTCTTTTGTCTAATATCATTTGTATCAAACACCAGACTGTGCTGTTGCTTTGTGTGTGATGTATACAACTTGGAGTCACATATACTTTTTATAATGGGGAGACTGATCATATAAAATTTTTCTCTTTCAAAGAATTTACTTAGTCTTATTTTAAAGTTCGCATGCAGATATGTGAATGTGGCAAGCCATTGTAGGCACAGTTTTTTACGCAATCTGCATGGGTGTCCTCAAAATAATTGATTTTGTAAAAAGAGAGGAAAAAAAAAATCCAGGGACCCAGCTGATGCTCAAAGGGCTTTTTCTCTTGCAGCCAGCTCTTGCTTCCAGGTGTACTGTCGGACCTTTGGAGTGGCCCAGCCTGACTTGCTGTATCAGTGACTGCCAGAGGCAATGTCTGCACTCCAGTGGCTTCATTCCAGTATAAGCTGTAAAACAAAATAGGCCCAGAATTTCACTACAGTGAATCATAAGCAAGAGTTCACTATCTGGTGGGTCTAATCTGGCTTGCTCCTGAATAGTTCAAGAAGCCTTCTGAAGGGAAACAAGCATTATAAAGTAATGCAATCCAAAATCATGTCTGCGAGTTCTTTTGTGTGCCCTTTCCTCATAAGATACCAATTAGATAGAGGCAGCTATCCCTTCTGCCCTGCTACTGTGTATTTTCATAGTTCGGTAATGCTTGACTAACATTTGCCTGAAGTTTTCTATCAATCAGATGTAGTTTCTCTTCTTAATTGAGTTATTTAGGAAACACATGGATAACTCAGCTACAAACCTCTTCATGGTCTTAAGAGCTTGAGAGTGGTAGGCTGTCCTCAGTGCCCACAGAATGATCTTTTGGTGATGAGATGAGGAGCAATATGAATTTCCTGACTAAGTCAGCATTTGTTTTGCAAAAAGCTTCTCTCCAGCAGTCTCTTGAGGCTATGGATGTAAACCAGCTATTAAATCATGCTACTTTCCATGATAGTTTCAACTTCATGTTTTCTTTTGCCAGAGGCTGGAACTACAGGTTCTATGCAGTGTCTTCTGTACTCTTCTTTGAAAATCTTTATGTACCAAGCTTTGCTGTTTAGAAATATTATTGAGGCAGTGGCATATTGATAAATCTAAGAAGCAGACTTCTCTGATTTATCTGTATCCAATTCTTTTAGTTTTCTCTATAAATTTATTTTTGGATATTTGGAATGTGGTTGTGACTGTGAAGTTTTGATTTTTGGTTTCTAGTGTACTACAGTTTGTTGAAGACTTCTCAGTTTTGTATTAATACAGAAAATGATGAAGGTGTTCTCTGATTAATACAAATCTTCACAGTTTTCCTACTGTGATTTAGGCTTTCACTAATGCTGATAGCTTTGCTGGTTTAGCAGACTAGTACATGAATAAAACATATTCATTTTTCAAACACACTACACCTTGAATTTAACACTAGTGATAATAACTTAAATTGATTTTCTGGCTTGTAATGTACAACTGGTGAACTACCTTGATTAACAAGTAGATACATCAGATGAATGTACCACGAAGATTTTGTTATTAGTCCTTAAAAATATAGTAACATCATATATGCTTTAAAAAATTCACCTTAGAAATAGTTTTATATTGACAATCACATAACTTTATCATAAGTATCTACTGGGTAACAGAGTGCAAACTGCAAGATTTTAAAAGCCTACGGACCACTAAGAAGCAAAGATGAACCAAATTTGAAAGTTTACTGCAGGTGTGGGTGCCTTGTGGTAACATGAAATGGACTGTCAGAAAATTCACAAACATTGCTTTGATTTTGATGGAATAACTGGGATATTTTATTGGTTTTAGGTCTTTAGCTAAATGTGTTTGTTTCAGTGGGTGGTTATTGTAATAAAACTCCATCCATATTTTTTGTTTTAACTGAAGAACTGTGATTGGTCGTTTGCCTGGAGGACAATCATAATATGCAGTCATATTCTGCAAGCTCATCAGCATCTACTTAGAAGGTTTCTCTTTCATGCCCATTAAGAAACCAGTTGTTTACATCTAGGTTATATTTTCCTTTCTACACCATGCCTCCTTCTCTGGTGGATTTCTGTGGCTGAAGAATTTTCTCCCTCCTTGCAAAACATCTTCCTTTCTCACTCCTGGGATCACCTGCAGCCCCTTTACTGGCTTCCTTTGAAGGAAAACTGTGGGCTCATGGCCAGGGGCCCTAACAAAGCAGGCTCCTGAGTGGATCCCTCGTCTCAGCTCCCTTGTTTCCTTTTCTTGCCTGCATCACGCTGCCCAAAGCTGCCCTCATAAACCTGCCCTCACATCTTCTCTCCGTTAGCCACATCTTCCAGCACCTTCCTATCAAATCTTTTCATCCAACAGGCTTTCACACATCTTCCGTTCTGGGAATGGTCCATAATTTCTGAAAAGATTTCCCACTTTTCTCGCTGCTTACTAAATCATGGAGCTAAAGAGTAGACACCTCTTGTACATTCAAGCTTTTTTTTTGACACTTCTGCCCTTTCTATTTGTATTGTCTACCTGGATTGTAAAAGTCTTCTAGGAAAAGGCTGTATCTTATGCCTGCCTTTAAAATGCTTAACTTATTATTGAAAATATAACAATAATAATATGTTGACTGGAACTGCATGAAACAACTTAAACTGAGCTGTTTTCTATCAAAAAGGCAATTTTATCAAAATTGAAATGTTTCACAGGAAGGTGCTGATTTTTAATGACATTTTTCAAAAAGGAAAGTAAAGTCTGCATATTATAGCAGTGTTCAAATATTCTATTCCACTTATGTAATTTGTATTAGTCTTGTGACTTTTTGATACAAACAGGCTTTATGATACTAAAATAACTGATTTGTAAATCTGAAGTACCTGTATCCACTTGCAAATGCTACTTAGGATTTTACTGTGCTGATGTTGTACTTCTGTGCTCACTTTGGCACCACGTCACTTATGGGCAAAGGGTGATGTACCCTTGCTCTATTACTTCAATGGACATGTCTGTCCTGCCACCACCAAAAGGTGTTTGCCCCCCCTTCATGCAATGGACTCGTAGCAGCCAGGAGATGGAAGTGTTCGTGGGTGTTGGGTTTTGCGGTCAGAAGTGGCTTTCATTTTGATCATACGAATGGGGACCACAGGGTGCCAGGCTTCAGGAAGCAAGTGCTGGGCTATGAGAATGATTTATTCAGACTTACGGTCTGCTTTCTGCCTCCATCTGGAGAACCCTGGGGAAAGAGCCTGGTAGCTGGTAGGCTGCAAGTTGAATGAATTATTCAGGCAATATTGTAGATGTAGCCCATAAACCATAGGTTGGCCACCTTACCCTTAATCTTACTACATTGCAGCAAAGAAAATTAAATGAACCAAAAAGGCACAAAAGAAAGGAAGAGTTTTGACACTATGAGGTGTCCTTCAGAATGTCCTTTCTGTGAGAAATTTCCACATGTGTCTCCTTGGGCAGATTCAGAATGAAGTTTATGTAATTGATTAATAGAGTTTCTGGTGGACCCCAGTTCTTGATAATCTCTTGTGATGGAGTCAGCAGCCTGGGAACTGACAGGAAAACCTTTGCTGGTAGGATTCTGTTCTCTTGAGCTAAAATTAAATTTCTGATGACAGCTAACAGCAGAGGCTCGTTTGGTTTTCTTTGTCCATTTTGTGCATTGAGGAGTGGGCCAGACCACTTCTCTCCCCCTCTCCAACAAGAGACATTCAGAGCCGTAGAATCTCCTTATGGAAGGAGCCATAGCAGTCTCCTTCACAACGAGTGCAAAAGTTCACAATCCTGTTTGTTTGAGAGAGGAGAAGGCAATATTTTCTTTCCTTTTTTAGCAGCAGTAGTGGTGCAATGCGTCTCCCAAGACCTTTGCTATACCTGATTCAGGGGATCTTCTTCGGTTACACAAATAATCCTCCCCATAGATGAACCTGAGATACTTTCCCCTCAAAATTTACGCTGTCTTAACAGGAAGGAGACACTTCTTCCTTCTCAGAGTTTCGCTCTCTTTCACTGCCACAGGAGGGTTCTGCTTCTTTTTTAAAAAAAAGTTCCTGTTTAATTACATCTCTTAAGAGGCTGGGCTCTGATGTGTTGGTCTGTAGCACCTTCAATCTGTTGTCTGTTCCTTGTTTTATAATTAGATTATAGACTACTATGAGCAAGCCCATCATTTTCATGGTTTGTATAGTGCCTTCTGTGATGGGGTCCTGGTCCGTGATTAGATCTACTAGATCCTACAATAGCAATAATAGTAATAAGACGCTTTTACTCCCACTGCCTGCAGTTCTGTTTAATGCAATGTGTCATTGTGAAATCTCCTGATAACTCCCAGAGCAGCCGCAGAGTTGTTGTGGCAGCTCTGGCACCCTTAATTGCTGTTTATGAAAGCTTGTGGTTTTCTGATGCCTGCAGCCAGGGCCGGCAGCAAATGTGACTTAACATGGCAGCTAATTAAAGGCAGTACTTCAGCATGGTCCTGAGGAGTGGACTCATTACCTCTTAACTCAGGTCTTGATTAATACCCGCTAAACCCAGGCCGATACAAACACAACCACAGTGTCATTCCGATATTGTTACTATTCTTGCATGAATTATTTGCTGAAGTTGGTGGGAGCAATGTTAGTAGGTACGAAAGGCCAGCAGATGTCAGTGTGACCTTCTGCAATTTAGGGTGCTACCATTACCTCACTTTTTATCAGACAGAATCAGGAGGTTTTAATCTATTTTTTAAAGAAAAGTTCTCTTTTCTGTAACTGAAAAAAATACAGTCAATTATTAAATGCCTTCTCTAACTTCCAGTGAGTCTTTCAGTTATTACAAAGGAAGGGCAAGAATAAATGCCGGAGAAATTCTGTGCTTTTTACACTGAACTTTTGCAGGAAACTCAGACTGGCTGGTAGGATGGTAAGAAGGACAAACATTCTGCTGTCACAATACAAAAAGCTGAATGCGGTTCTCTGAACAGTGAGTGGTCCACCGTCCTTCATCTACCCACCTTTGTTGTGCTACATCACAGCAGTGCTAGGGCAGGAGAAGGTGCCCTCCTGTTTTCAGCCCCTGCTAAAACCACTGCTGGCCAAGACCAAATCACAAGAATGTCTGGACTCACAAAAAACTTTTAATTTTATTAAATTATTCTTTTTCTTTTTCTCAATACTTCCTCTTTTTGTTGAATTCCAAGGCAGATGTCTGTGTGTGTTTGGCTACATCTAGGTTACTTGGCCCTGGAGACCTTTGTAGGACTGGGTCTCAGTGTTCATCTGGCTGTTATCTATCTGAGTGAGACCTGGGCATGTGCCCCTTTTGCCCTTGTGCACGCTATTTCTCCTATCAAGGAAACCTTGCTTCACAGACCCGGTGGCAGCTGCAGCACAATCCCTAGGTCCTCCAGTTTGGTGGATCTGGGGAGCAGGAACACAGGAGGTACCTTGACATATTCAGGAGCCCAGCCAGGAACGCTATCTCTTTGAAAACAAAAAGTTTGGAAAAATACGTATATTTTTCTCCATATGAAACCGAAACTAGAAAGTGTCTCATTCATTTCTCTGCAGTTCAGAGGGCTTGGCCATGGTTTGAAGTTAAAAAAATAAGAAAAGTGCTTCATGATAAAATTATGAGAGTTCACAACACTACTAATGTTCTAATATCTAAGCAGATGTGACAGGATTGTATTTCCTTGGTCCTTCGTTGTTCCTGTTAGGATGTTAAAAGTAGTGTACTTTCCATCATTAGCTTGTCCATTGCATGTTTCCATCTGGAATTGCTTAATCAGGTGTCCTAAGCATGCTGCACACAGGAGAAGTATGTGCTAAAATCCTTTAAGCATATTGGAAAGAAGAGTTTTTACAGTGAGAAGCATTAATTTTCACCAGCTCACTGACTTTTGCAATCTAGAACAATGGATTAACCATTTGTTAAAACAAATATGACTGATGAATTCATGTTCTATGAAACAGGTGTATATAGTATTTTAGTGATGGATAACTGTAGGGTCAAATACGGAGAGTTACTGAGGAGGAACCATCTTTTAGTAAAGGAGAAATTTTTTCAAAAGTACTATAGTGATGTAGAGCCTTCAGTAACAACGCCCTTTATGACAATATAAAACTTCTGTAACCTGAAGTTCTCTCTTATTTTTTCAAAGATTTTTAATTATTTTTGTGTCAGGTGACTATAATGTCCTCCCTGCACTTTCCTTTCCTTCCCTGTACATTTTCTGACTGCCTATAGTTTGCTGTACATTCAGTTGTCTTCAGAGAAATTTGAAGATGCTCAAATATTGTTAGCTAATGTTTGCACAGCTTAGAAAGCACAGCATGCAAGATACAGGTTAAAGATTTGTGCCAGGCGGAGAGGCAATGACTATAGCTATTTGTACGATGGACCATCTGTTTTCAAAAGATGTCAAGATTTGCAAAATTTGGCTCAATTTCTACGGTGGAATACACTCCCAAATGTCAAAGTTCTTCATAAAGGAAAAATAAAGCCAAACAACCCCACCCCAATATTGTTTTGATTCATACAAAACATTTAATTTCAATAAAATAGAAATATTTCCCTTCATCTTTGAATTTTAAATATTTTACTATATTAAAATGTGGGGTAAAAAACCCAAAACATAGGTATTTCAAAATGAGGTATCGAAATTCTTTATCTTAAAATATTTTAATTCCATTGCAGGATTTTTAGCTGATATATTTACTTTTTTAAAAATAGATCGAATTTACCCATTTCAAAAAGTATTGTGAAACTGACAGAAGAAAATCCCATCATTTGGGATTGCATCTGAAATGCAAAGACTTTGTCTCAGGCACCTCCAGATGTGGGAAGCATTAGGGTGTGCTTGCCCTTTTCTTATGCATTTCCTTAGTTATCTTTTGTCAGATATTTCTGGAGACAGGATACTGGATTAGATAGATTTTAGGCTTGACACAGGACGGCCTTTCTTACATTGCTGTATTCTTTCTTTTGAGCATATCTGTTTTTGTGAAACTGTGTATTCTATGGGAGTCAAATTCCATCTAAAGCTTCACCGATCTATTCTGCTCTCTAAAGTTACGGTTAAAAAAATCTTTCAATATACACTTTAAGCCATTCTGTAACTGCCTTAGCTTGAAAATTGTCAGATTTATTCTGAAGAGAAATATAGTGTTTCCAAATTGGTTTTAAGTAAAAAAAAGTTCTCAAATTTTAGTTTTCATCTTTGGCTTCTGAGTATTACTGCTTTATCTCCTTTTAGCTCAAAGTCAGCTTCTTGTCTTCCCAGGCTGAAAGCACCCTTAAAACTTCTGACTTACTATTCTTTAAACAAGGGGAATGTGAGATACTGAAGTTACTAATGATTTTTGTTTTGGATAACTTTGGGTTGCTTCTATGAAGCATGAGTTCCTTACTTGCACTTCAGGTCGAAAAGAATGAGACAGTAAAACCTGAAATCTTATTTTTAATGACATAATCCAGCTGAGAAGAATATATGTTTGGGAATCAACAGGTACTCTCTGAAACAGCCTGCTGACACACCGAGAATGACTTGAATTCTAATGGAGTGCAAAAGGTGAGCGTCATAGATATTCCAGAAACTTGTTCCTCCATGAGGATTTCCAAAACCATTGGAAAACCCTCATATCCTCCATCCAGCTGAGCGATACACTAAGTTAAGCAGCTGTACAAGCAAATCCAGGTTGTTTTGAGCTGCTTACTATTCTGGATTCTGATTACCTTGGGTGGTGAAAAAAAGCCAGTCACTATCACAAAGCAGCCTGCATGAAAGACAGATCAAACAGAAGCAAAAGGAATAGAGTGACTGCAGAGAGCAGGACAGGAGTGGAAGGAAGTCATTGATAATTCAGTGCGTATTGCAGGTGAGCAAGGGGAGCAGCAGAAGCATGCTTCTGGATTTGAACTGATCAGTAGCCCCCACAGCAGGAACTCAGTGGGACCATTTGTTGATGCTGAATTCCAGCTGGCATCTAAGGCAGCTGTTCCCCTTCTCCCTCTGTCCCTTCCACTATGACACACAGCATGAGAGAAGACAGCATAGTACAGGGTTTCATTCTCATGCTTTTCAAGCACTGAATATAACAAAGAACATGTCCTTTATGAAGTTCCCTTCATTACCAGACTTCTCAAATTTTTCTAAAGGATGTATTTGGTTAATTCCTACTTACTGTATCACCTAATTGCAGTTGTAGACTTTGATCACAGTAATCACTAGGAAGTTCCAAGGGATGCAAATTTCTACTATTTCTTGCATAAAATAGGGAAGGAATTGGATTTGTAAGCAGAAATCACATTTTTTACCTGAGACAAGAGCTGGCAGAAAAGCTGCACAAAACTATTCACACAGAGGCTGAAGGATGCAGGCTGATTTCTGTGATTCTCACCCAAAAGCTGAAATAATGAAATAAAAGTGAATTAGTCATGGAATTAACATGGGGCTTGCAGCCATCTCTCTGTTTTATTGGCACGAATGGTATATTCCTCCCCTTCTGCCCGTTCTTGTTTGTTGATTGAAATTGGTAGCTATTGGAACAAGAATCATCTCTCATCCTCAATACCAGTATTCTGCAATCTTGTCATATTTGGCTCTTAGACCATACTGTAATAAGTATGTTGAGCAATAATGATAATACATAGGCTATGTTCATTTTTAATGTTTTAAATACAGTTTAAATACATTTAACAACTGTCTTTAATGTAAAATTTTAAACTCTAACTTGTCCCTTCAGAAGGTTAATACTGATTCTGATAATCTGGGTGGGTGAGTGCTTAAAAAGACTTAAAAAAAAAGCATTAAAGTATTTGTAGTATACCAAAGGGGCTAAAGGAATAAAAGATTCCTTCTCAAGCTCACTGCTACATTTCTAGGTATGATATTGTCTGTAATGCACCAAATGGAGTTGCTAGAGCAGTATCTGTGTTGAACACGTCTTTTTACAATTGAGCATATATAAAGAAAATGTGATCTAAGCACAAATCTGGAAATCTGACCCTCCTTTCCACTACGCATCATTTAGTGTTTCTATCAGATGCTCAGCAGTTTTTCCTTGACTCCTGTGTGATGTTATTGATGTATCTGAAACCAGCAACAGAGATTCATAGGCAACTTTGCAAAGAATATGAAAATTTATTTCAGGTGATACAGTAAAAGATAGTTCGGAATATCATCAAAATGGATGAATCCTGTTCATTAATTTAGTACATATTCCTATTGCTCAGGTAGAAAATTGTTGATATTGAGTGGAAACTGATCTTTGAAATATTGATTAAATCAAATGTTACTCAGCTAGTATTATTGAAATGATCAATGTAAGTGAAAGTATAGATCTAGACTGGTTCTTAAAATCTTCAAGTCCAGAATTTATTTATTTATTTATTTTCTTTCCTATCTGTAGAAAGGAAGGGTAGAATTTTGTTCCTGGCGGGTCTTAAAATGTGTCTGTAGTTTCAATTTTAAGGACAAGAGCACAAGCTAAACAATTTCACAGCAATTCTGCCTGGTGAGATTGCACAACACTCAAGTGTTTTAGTGTTCTGATTTCCCATCAGTCACATTTATTCAGTCCTGGAATAATCACAGAGCCCCTGGACACAGTTGAGATTATTCATGAGAGACTGCTGTGGTTAAGAAAAATTGTTGAATGATGAAAGCAATTGCTGAAAAAGTCTCTGCTTGGTCCTACCTGCTTTCATTTTTAAATGTGTACTTTCATCTCTCTGGAAAAAAAGGTGAAGAAGCGTAATTAGAAGGACGTACGCTGTTCTGACAGACTCTGCTGCTTCTCTGGCTGTAGGGCTGCATGATGTGTTTTTATTTCATAGAATCACAGAACCATAGAATGGTTTGGTTGGAAGGGACCTTAAAGCCCATCACCCTCCTGCCATGGGCAGGGACACCTTCCACCAGACCAGTTTGCTCACAGCCCCATCCAACCTGGCCTCGAACACTTCCAGGGATGGGGCAGCCACAGCTTCTCTGGGCAACCTCTGCCACTGCCTCACCACCCTCACCGGGAAGAATTTCTTCCCAATATCTCATCTAAATCTTCCCTCTTCCATTTTAAAGCCATTGCCCCTTGTCCTGTCACTGCCTGCCCTTGTAAAAAGTCCCTCCCCAGCTTTCTTGTTGGCCCCTTTAGGTACTGGAAGGCTGCTCTAAGGTCTCCCCGGAGCCTTCTCTTCTCCAGGCTGAACAACCCCAACTCTCTCAGCCTGTCCTAGCCCTCCGATCATCTTTGTGGCCTCCTCTGGACTCACTCCAACAGGTCAATGTCCTTCTGGTGCTGAGGACCCCAGAGCTGAAGGCAGTGCTGCAAGGGGGGGGTCTCACCAGAGTGGAGTAGAGGGGCAGAATCCCCTAGTCAGACTTCATACGTTTTGTTTGTTTTTCTTTCTGAGATAGTGACTTGTAGGTAACTTCTGTGTTTCAGACACTATAGTAATAAATTGAAAGACAATGAAAGAGTCTCCACCTGAGAGATTTTGCTACTTACTGAAAATCTAGACAGAAAATGTTGTGGTTTTTTTCCAAGCTATATTTTAGGAAAGCAATTGAAAAGCAAAGTGTGGCAGTATAGGATTTCCCAGAAAGTTAATAACCAGCTGTCCATTACCCAACCTGTGCTAAACAAGAACTGGATAATGGCTCTTTGAGAAAACTGCCCTCTCCATGGTGGTTTTTGAATGCTTTTGATGCTGTTTACTGATGTTTATAGGGAACAACTTCCCCAAATCTTGCTTTGGCTCTAAGGGCTTGTCTGTGATAACGTTCTATCTGGATGTAGCGTTTTCAAAGAAACACTCTGCTTCTGCTTGCAAGCATTAACTGAGATTTTACTTAGCCAGAAATAAACTTACAAACAAGCATTTTAAGTAAATCTTTTATGAGGGAGGTAGTTTTGCTGTCTATTCACCACGTTACTGAAATGACCTCCTAGCTAGCCACAATTTTTCCAAGACTGCTGAAACACCTTACAAATTACAAGTGATAAAGCCCACTCATTGTACCCACTCACAAAATGTATACTTTCTCCTTTGCCATGAAATTGTAACAGAGATTGTGCATGGCATAACGTTCATATTGACTCCCAACATTTTACCAGTTGTGTGCTTCTGCTATTATGCCAAGTACCAGATCTGCAAGGGTGTTCAATTTCTTAAATACGTAGATGGGGACTGAGTGAAATTTTCAGAAGTGCCTTGATGTTTAATTCAACTGAAGTTACAGGCAGTACATTATGCTTTATACAAGAAAGGTGTGTGATATGCTGGAAGTTCCAGACTCCTCTCTGTTAAAATTCTTCATGGTTTTGCTCTGCTTTGCTTTCACAGTCTGCTCTTCCCAACCTGCTCTTCATCTCCACATCTTTGCTTGACTTTTTGCTCTCTCCCAGCTCTCTTTTAACTTAAAAGTGCAAAAAGGAAACTTTTTGCCATCTGATCTATGATTTACTCACTCCTTAGAAGATTTCTTTTCTAGTTAGTCCATAACTGATTGTGTCTACAAAACATTTTTGACCTCGGGTATGAAGGATCCTGTATACAAGCAAATTGCATTGTGTCTATAATTGTATTTATTACTTGTGTACCTTGCTGCACAGCTGAACAACAGTACTGGGTTTTAGTGACAGATCCAGTACATTAGGTAGATTAACAGCAAGGTATCAGGCTGATTATATATTTTAAATTTAAGAACACTGCTAGTAGGATACTAACTCAGTGCATGATTAGAAGAGTCAGATCTGGAGCTGAGACAGCAAAATATATTAAAAATAGATCTTTCTCTTTTCTGTGCTTTATGAGCACTTTGTCCTTTTACTGGATTTAACAAGAACAAACTTCTCTCCACTCTGTCAATTCAACAACAATTTAATTGACATATTCTGTCATATAACCCTATAACGCAAACTAGTCTGACTAGTATTTTTGAATTTAAATTTTATTATCCCATCTAACTCCAAGCTATAAGTTAGTATAGAGTAGCTATTTTTCAAAAGTTCTAAGCAGCAGCTTGGAAGAAATGAGAAGATAAAAGCAGAGTTTTCAGGCAGTGAGAAATGGAACCTACAGAAAAATGTAATATTCAGTTTAAAAAAAAAATTAGAGGAGAAATTCTCCTCTACTCAGGAAAATGAGCCTACTATTTCTCTATTCAGTACATGATTTTTCTAGATTATATAGAACTGAGCTTTCCTCAAGTTCATTAGCTAGAGAAGTGGTTCTTACGAGTGCAAGATGTTGCTTTTCTCAGCGTCTGGTTTTAAATGTTGAAACAGCAGAACAAATGAAAATAATTAGAATTATTTATCACATTATTTTATGGTATTAACCTTGAGTGGACAGAGGCTGGATCCCTTTTGGGCTAGATATGATGTAAAAATGAAGAGCAAATAATGAATGCTTTACATTATTCTTAATCTAAATAGGCAAAAAACTCAGACAGGTGTATTATTGAAGCAGGAGTGAAAAACAAAATGATGCAAAAGTCACGGCAGGTCTAAGGGCTGGATTTTTTTTGGTGACTGTAGTCCTTTTCATAATGTAAAGCTGAAATCAGAAAATTTTAGGTGACTCGATAAAGAGTGAATGAGCTACTGTAGAGTGCATGATGCTAACAGCCATTCAGCACAGAACATAAACTACCCGTAGAGATGATAGTAGAAAACAGACCAGTATTTGAGGTTCCTCTTTTCTGTACTTTGTGAAGGAGTTCCGATGTCTGCCTGCTTTCTTCCTGCTTTCTTTTTCTTCAAGAAAATTTCATCAAGAAAGGTAGATCCTAATAGATTCTACAGCGCTCTTGAAGAAAATGGCCCTGCATTGTTTTGAGTTAGGCAGAAAAGCTTGAGGGCAGGCTGACATAGCTGAAAACTCGCTTATCTTCTCCCTGTCCTCCTCTCCGTGCAGTCATCCTTTCTTGTTTGCTTTCTGCAATCATGGGCTGGCTGTAATATTTGGCATTGTCTCTCTCAGGGAGAACTGGAAAATTCATCTTCTTGGCATAGATTTCTCACAATTAAAAACATTTTAAAATGAGTAACTTCTCCCATCTCTGCTCTATTGCAGAAAGGATGAAGAATCTCAGAGTTAACTCTAATCCCATTGAAGGGTGGAACCGTACCTCCCCATTGTGCTCAGCTACCATGGCGGGGGGAACAGGGTAGGGGTACTAACGATCTTTTCCACTGGGCTTTGGACTAGGTCCTAAATAGTTTGTACGGTCAGTGGGAGATTTGGATGTGTCAGGGTGGCTGAGTCTCAGAGAGATCCCAAAGCAAAGACTTTCTGCTTAGAAAGAGGTATACACAGCAGCATATGGCAGACTAATTGAAACCAGTATTTTCCAAAGCTTAGAAAATGGACTTTTAGTGCCAAAGTGGGAAATGCTTTTCTGATCTCATCTCAACATTTTACAGATCATCTATAAAGGAATACTTTGTTAATCATCAGTTTTGTCAAGAGGTATTTTGTAATTTTTCCATATTGTTTTGGAAAGACTTGGTTTCTAAAAGAACTGCCTACATATGCTAAAAGCTGCTGGGGGCAATTTTATATTTATGAAAAAACCCAAAGCATTTCTATCAAAACAGAAATTATTTTTGGTAAAGTGCAAACCGCAAAAACAGGAAAAACCCACTCATTATATTCTTGGAAATGTAAAATGACAGTTTCTTCTGTCTGTTTATTTTTTTGCAGAATACAGAATAATTTCTACCCACTTAACAGTGGCAAAGACACCCAACTGCAGTGAGTGCATAAGCTCCAGGCTTATTGATGAATAAAAAGTTTTCTGAGATTTTGTGCTTGTTGGAAGGTAGAACACACAGGTTTGTAAAACAAACTTACAGAAAGGTTTGTGATTCAGACTGGGTGATTATACTTCTGCCATTCCAGGCTGTCATTACAGAGGCAGAACTTGTAGTTAGCCTCTCTGTGCTGATTGTGGCCATCCCAGGTGGTACTGCCTTCCAGGGAATTATCTTCACCTGCAGCACCTGCTGTCTCTAGCTGTTCAAAGTAAATTGACAGATATCCTTAATGGGCTTCTCAACTACCAGCTGCAATCCATCTCAAGGTTTTTTGGCAGCTCTGAGTATCCACAACCAACCACTTCTTTTTTCTTGTGTGCTGCTAGTCCTGTAATTGTACGCAACTGGAGTAAAATTTAAAAAGCTGGTATGCAGTAGTGTAATACTGCTTGTTACAAGTAGGATGAAATTCAGGAAGAAGATCTGGTAAGTGTAACGTTATTTAGATTTCTCCTTAGCACTACTTTTGGCTTGTTTTTCTGGCCTTCTAATACTGGCGTGTTACCTTGTGCAGAGGCATGTTGCCATCCTAACAGATGGCTATGAGTGTAGGTGGCTAGGAGGACATGTTTGCTCATCGAATGTGTTTGTTGAAAGCAGTATTAGCAGCCAGATATATTGGATCGGCTGGTCATCCTGGGCTTTTATATCTATGTTCGAAACTGCTGCTCTGATAAAAAATGTATTAAATCATAAAATAATTAAATGTTTACAACCCTTTAAAATGTGGCTTTTTTTAGCTTGGGAGAGTCGGCATTTTTATTTCTTAGATGGTGGGTTACAACAGAGGCATTGTAACTAAGTTTCAGCTATGTAGTTTAAAAAAATCCTCTGAAACCACAGAGTGAACTGTACCTGTTGGGGGACTAAGAGATACCACAGATAGGCAGTACTGAGAGTGCCTCTTGTAACATTTCATGGGAGTAGAGACCATTAGCAGTATAGACCGCATCATTAAATTCTATTACATTTTTACTTTTGTACCTTGGACTCAATTACTTAGTACTAGTAGTAGAGTAATTTGTGGAGCTATATTTAGTAAAAGCTGGAATCTGCCTTAATTAGTGAGATATCACAAGACATGCATTAATCAGTGCTTTTTAACTGTTTTTCCCCTTTCTGTTCAGTAGAAAATGTGTCAGAGAAGTAAAAGTGCTGTTTGGTTCTTCGAGACTGCACATACTTAATAATTAGCAGTAATGTTAAAATTTTCCCATGTGATATACTTCATCTGAATTTTTAGTATGTGGTGCTGCACTGGAAGATATTAAACAGGACAGTTGGCTAAGTGAATTAGATCTGAGGTGAAAAGTTGTGGTTGCCACATGATTCCTGTCTCAGCTGCCTTTCCCCTAGTGCTCCAAGAGGAATCAGAGGCTCTCAGAGCTGGAGAACTACTGGAAGCACATAGTTAAAAATGTGAGGTAACGGCATTCATGCATATCATGTAGTATCTAGCTTCCCCTCTTTCTTCTTAAGCCTGCATCATTTTTCCTGCTGTCTTGTCAAGAAAGAGCTGAAATGGAGGGAAGATGTGTAGGGCAGGGGATAACAGATTGCTGTCCTGAGCTGAATAATTTGGTTTTAGATTTAGGTGCCATAATCAGGCTGTGAATGAAATACAGTCGTTCTTACAGCTCTCTACATCACTTACTTTGTTCAGTGTAACAATAATCAAAATGTGGCTCCCTGGCAGATACTAAATCCATGCAACAAAGAGCATATAATGACAGAGCCTGCAATAAGGAACTTTTAACCTGAGGGACTTTTATTATGGAAATATACTCCACACTGTTGACACTGTGATCTAATTTAGCCATAAACTCTGAACTGAGTCCTGGGAAATGTGTTTTGGGTTTTTGGGGGGTTTGTTTTTTTGTTTGTTTTGGTTTTTTTTTGTTTTAACTGAATATAAAGGTAATCTGAACAATAAGCTCAGGTCTAGCCAACATGATAAACTGTGACATATAGTCCTATGAATCAGTTCCTGAGGTTCAAATTAGTTCTGTTTTCTGAAAGGGACTTCAAACCTATGTCCTCAGAAGTGTAAGACCTCTTGACTCTGACTGTTTGGACAAGCGCTGTGTTCCCAGTTAGGTATGACATTTAACTCCGTTTGAAGTCTGTTTGAGCCTGTACATGGCTAGACACATGCTGAAACAAGTTTGATGGATTGTGATTATGATTTTCCTTATGCATCAATTACCTGAAGTGTAAAGTTTGGGTAAAAATAGAAATATATGAAGCACCTGGGTGCCTCTTGCAGCTCAGGGACATAACAATTACCTGGCTCAGTACTTCAGAGGAAATAGGAACCCACTGAACCCTTCTTTAGAAACTGCAGGTGAATTAATGGACATAAATGAAACCTTTTTTTGAAGCCGATTCAAATGTGGTTTGAGCAAACACAACCATTTATTTTCGGGAGACGTATATAAGTAGATTTATTACAGATATTGGCTAGTTCTATAAAGGCAAATGGAATATTTGTCATTACTCCTGACCTGCACTATTTTTCTTCTGTACTGGAATATCTCAACCTTGGTTTTCTGCAATTAGAAATGCTAGCTGATATTTCTAGAATTTCCTTTCCAAATGGAGCAAAGGGTGAATAGCGAATGGGCAGAGAAATTCTGTTCTTATAAACCAAGGAAGTTTTCCCTGCATATGTTTTGTGTGTGCTGGAAAAAGTCAACTACACCAGAATGTGCTTTGATGCCTCTTCTCCTTTGGCATGTACCTTGCAGTAAGTGCTGTTTTTCCCCATCTAAGTTGCCTCCTAGGTTAAAAAAAAACAAAACCCACAACTCTGTTGAATCACTGGGGATTGTTTGGGTCTCTGTTTCTCACTGTAAGTACTTAAATCTAAATTCAATGCCTTCAAAATCCTGCCTGCCTTGCAGGCATTTGAATTGCAGTCAGGAAGACCCTAAATCTCTGCTATTGCATATATATCTTAACAGTTGTGAACCACTGATGTTTATCTCCTGCATGATCCTAGCCAGGATTTGCAAGCTTAGTCCTATGCCATGCGGATCATACTAGGAAAAGGTGAGGGAAGAACCGTTGCTGGAACTTCCCCTCCTTTTGTAAAAGTTTAATTGCCTGTGTCCCAAGGCTCCAAAGTCCATCTCTGATTTGGCCCAAGTGCACAACCTTGCTCACGTGGCCCAAGAAGACCTGTGAGAAATTCTTTTGAAAGGTAAGAAAGATAAAATTATAGCCAGCAGTAGGAGAGCTGAGACCAGATCATCAGTAGCTCAAAGATTCAGGAGCATAAAAAGCAGTAGGCAAAGACAAAACCCTGAAGAGAAGTGGGCAGAGGGGAAAGGAGGCTAGTCAGGATCGTTGGGTAATTGGGTTGAGCTCCACGTTGATGGAGCTGGTGGAAGATGGCAGCTTGGCAGTGCAGAGGAGCTGTTCCTGGAGCCAGGCAGGCTGACCCCTCCTTGCTGGACCAGTGCCCATTTGCCCAGCAAGGATCCCAAAGGCCACCCTCGGGCTGGGAGCATACTGATGCCTAGCTTTATAGCTTACTAAATCCCAACTGCCTTTCGTGTGGCTTAGCCAACAGGCCACTGCTTTCTACTTTAATGCTCTGTATGTCCTGCTTGTGGAGTCTGTGTCTGCAGCTGAACATGCCCAAACACACCAGCTCGAAAGAAGGGCTGGGACAAAGAGCCTCCTTGTTTAACCCAGGGAAAGGTTAAAGAAGGTGCTGGAGCTGAGGTCTGTGTGCCCGGGGAGCTCTGTCAGGCTCATGACAGTTGTGGTGGTCTCTTCCTTTTATGTACTTCCTTCTCTTCCTAGTGCCTGTTATGTGAGAAAGGAGCAAGGTGGCTTAGGTGCCACCTTCTGAGACGGTCTTCATAGGTCCATGTCCTGATCAGGGCAGATGTGTCCTGCCTGCTGGAAAGCAGGGCCCCAGCTCCGGTGAGGGAGCAGGGACTAAGGCACGTGTCCTTCTTCCCAGTGTGTCGTTCCCTGTGATGCCTTCCAGGGTACGGAAAAGGCATCTCCCCAGGGCATGGAGGGGCTGGGGATACTGGTGTCCTCAGCTTCCTTTGGGGTATCTGAACATCTGGGGTCCACTGGAATAATTTCTTATGGCCTTCAGGGATGCACCCACACTCTCCAGCATTTTCACCCTTTGAAGAAATAATGATTTCTTTTCCTATTGCAAAGTGAAAACTTCTGATTTTTTTTTTTAAGCATGGATTTTTCCACATAAATTTGGGCTGCTTTCAGTGGAATAACGTCTATATCCGCATTCTCAAAAAAAGGTGAAACTTGAAGTAAAAGAACACCACAGTGTGTGCTGTGGACTCTGAGATGAAAAATCTGTTCAAGAAAGCTGAAAAACCCACAAGTATTTTTCTGGTTCCACAGAACTGCCTGAAAAGTCATCATGCAGCCTCAGCTGTGATGTAATCTGTTATTTAAAAAAATAAATAGAGTGGTAAAGTAGAGAGAGCGGCATAACCTTGTATTAGTATTGCTCAGATCACTTATGGGAAAAAATTACCAGTTGTGCTGACTTTGGTATGCTTTATCTGTAGCCAGTGCATCCTTTTAGTTTATATATTTTCATTGTGATTGCAGAGCGGAAACTAACCTCCAGAATTCAGGTGGAAATGACAGCTCAAATGCCTTTGTGAATCATTCTAAGCCTCATTCAAACAGGGATGCAGCTAAATGAATGTAGATATTCAAAGTCTGTACAGAAATCCCTGACATACTGGTAAATGAAAATGACTGTCTGATTCTCTTTAGTGAATGAAATTATTCAGAATAGCTAAGGGGAAATATCATTATGTGAATCAACCCAACACTTATTGATTAATCTTGCCTCTGGTTTCAGTAGTTCTACCCTTTCATGCTGGAATATATGAAAATCTTAATAAATTCAAAGACATTATTACGCGGGTAGGATTTGATTTTTATGCTGGTAGGCTTTGAATCAGTCTCTAAACATTTGGAATGCAAGACCTCATTTTTCCTTAAGATACCATTTTAGGAGTCTCCCTGTAAAAGTGATGATTGTGTCCTAACAGAAGAAGCTGGAGTTTCTTAGCATGACTTAGAAAGGTCAGCTTGTAGCCAGTTCTGAGATCTGCTGTCCCATGGTAGCTTTGATGTTTAGCATCCATGGTTTCAGACCATCACTTGATTTCTCCTTAAATCCTGGCCAGTCAAGTGATGGAAATGTATACTAGTTTGAGTGCAGAGTATCAACAGACACAATGACACGCTTCTTTCAGTCTACAAACCATGAAGCAACTGACGTTCCTGAAAAAGGTAATCTTTGGGTTTGGACACAAGGGAAAGACAACTACAGGTCTGCCCCTGAGCTACAAAGAAGGAACTTTAAATCTATAGTGAGCATATTTGAGCCTACAATACAATCCCTTCTGCCTGTTACCCACCACATACTTTCAGGACATGCTGCTATTTCCTTCTTGCCAGACCCTAGGAGATGTCAGCAGGGGACAGCGTTTGCTCTTGCAGAAAAAAATGATTTTATGTCATATTTGCATTTCACCACCTCCTGCATATGAAACTAATAGTATCAACATTTATCAGTTATCTCCACAATCATTGCAAATGTATGCGCCTCACTGCAGCTCAGCCAGAAAGAAACTCAGCTTTCCTTCTCTTTGCAGTAGTAATGTCAGTGCATATTTAACCTTGCCTTTTCATTGGAAAATGTTAATGGTTGGTGAGGCTTGTACTCTGGACCTAAACAGCTCCAAAGCTTTGTGAAGATTAGGGTTAATCTTCATAGCTGTATCCTGTCCCTAGAGATGGTATCAACATCTGATATCTTCAATCTTTGGGACAGTTAGATCTGTTAAATAAGGCATTCTGAATAGATCATGCATTTAGCAGAAAACTTAATTTCAGATCAACACCAAGCATTTACATGCCAGTTTTTGAATTTGAGCAATAGTTCCAGAACCTTTTCCCCTCTCTGCCACTCTATTTCCAACACCCACAAGTGGCATCAAAAAAAAAAAAGTATTGTTCAGCACTTTTGTTTTTCATACCAAACTGATTCTTTGGAATTAGGTAGTAAAAACTAAAAGTAGATTTTTGGGGAATGGGTGCTTATTTTGCTTCAATTTCTTATGATGAGTGTTACTTTATTGCTGAAATCTTTGGCTTGGCTGGTGAAAATTCCCATAGTACTGGCTTAAATTTAACATGAATCTGAAACATGCCATTTCATCTTCCAGCTATTCAGAATTTATTTTACTTTCTGTTTGTTAAACAGCATATTACTATGAAGTGTTTGCCTAACGTTAGGTTAATTTAAATGAAAATCTGCTTGTTAAAAGTGAATCAGAGTGTTTGTGCATCATTAGATCACAACCAGGTTTTTTTCCCTTCTACTTTAGGACCTACCTTTCCCTAGTACAGTGATAAAGTACTGAGTAGTACTTCAGAGTAGTGAGAGTAGCAGTTAAGAAAAACCTGACCTCCTTCAAAAAAAAACCAAAAAAACAAAACCCCAAACAAAAAACCTCTTAGCACTTTGAAGAGCTTAAGTTTTTTTCCTGAGAGTAGTGTGTGGTTCTCTGATACTCACCACAAGTATGATGAACAGGAGCAGAAGTGCCTCTGGATTTATTAGTGTGCCAGTTTACATGTTCTTGACTGGTTCTACACACTAGGACAGAAAATTAATTTAAAACTACCACAGAATTGCTGGGAAAACCTACCGTGCTCTCTGTACTATTGGCACAGTAAAGCCTAAGAACTGGGAGTTAATCCTATTGACCCCAAAATTTTCCTTCCTGCATTTGGAAAAGCTCCAGGTGCTCTAGTACTTAATTTGGTTCAAGAGCAGATTACAAAGGTTTTGGACTATTATCGCATTACTGAATAAGAAATGAAAGTGATTCTGTTAGTGTGTTTGATATTGATTGGAAAAACTTTCTTTAACTTCTTCTTAAGCCTTGATTGTCAGATTAGAGGAGAGCTTGTTTCAGCAAAAGCATTTGAATGCTTGCTTCTTTCCTAAATTTGAGGAGGTGGTGCTGTCTTGTCTACAATAGCAACTCAACCCAGAGGGTTGTCTAGGCTGACAGTGTGTATCTGGGATTAATTAATGCTTGGTAACTTGCAAGAGTTTTTATGGTGTAAAATTTTCCAAGTTATCTTGCTTTTAAGGCTGAAATCTTAACATGAAATTCATTTTCTGCGTTTTATTTAAATTTCTTTTTTTTGGGAGGGTTCTAGTTTAAAAAGCATGCAGAATGTAGCACTTATCTAGTCATTATTCTAGAGGGGACTGGTAGGTACTTGTAATTATAGCATCTTGTTTCAGATTTTGTAAGTCTGTCACACTTCTGCAATATGGGGCTGAAACTTTCTAAGAAACATGTCTGTATCCACCTGAATTTCTTTTATCTTGGCTGAAGTACCCAGAACAAAGCTATTTCCAAGAGTGACAATAAGAGAAAACACCAGTGATCTTTCCTTAAATGCTGTAGATTCCCTGTGGTATTAGAGCAGACAATAGATACTTGGCTGGAAGTTGACCTTTGGGTTGGAGATCTCCTTTCTGTCTGTGAAAATCCGTCCAAATCTGGCCAAGACACAAACTTTCAGACCTTTGGGGAGTAGTATGAAACACAAGACAGTGAGCTTGAGAAACAGTAGTAATATCTGCCCGTCTGTATTCCCTTTTTGAGCTCTGAAATTAGGCATTTCATTCTTCAGGCTAGCTATTTGTATCTAAAAAAACTGAAGTATTTCTTGGCATCAATATAGTCGGTTGATGTTCTTTGATTTAAGGTATAGTTAGGTTCTATTTCAGGGAACTAGATTTAAGTTGTCTTCAACAGTGTAATAAAGGGCCGTGAACAACAGGAGATGATGCATTCTTAATATAGTTTGAGAAGAGAGCGTTCTTTTTTGGGTTTGGAAAAGTATGAGAAGATAAGTGATGGTGTTGCATCCTGCATCCATGTGTGGAATGAGGGCTAACAAGAGCTAATGGTTTATTGTGGCTTTAATCTCTGTAAAGGTTCATTTTTTGGGAATGGCAGTATTCTGAAAGCTCTGTTATTTAATTATTTTTTTTAAAAAAATTATTTATTTATTTTTCTTTGCTACCAGATTAGTCTTATGAATTATTCTTGGTTCTGAGGCTTACAGAGAAAGCACAGCCTTCATCCCCTTCATCCTTCCTCTTCCCCCTTGCAGAGAGCTCCTGCAGAGTGCCCATCTGGAGGAAACTTTCTGTTGACATCTGGTAGATAGACAGGGGAAAAAAAATTTGACAGAGACTTCACTTCAAATACAGTGCATCAAAAGACATCTGAAAGACAGGCTGGTGATATGAGATCTGTCTTCATCAGATCCCTTCTAGGAGGAAGAGCTCACCTTTTTCATCATGGAAGGAGGCACAAAAATATCTTGTCAGAAGAAGTCTCCAGAGAAGCTAATTTTCTCTTATCCAAAACATGAGAAGCAATGACTATATTACCCCAAACAAAAAAATAAGTTACCAGCTTACAAAGCAAAAAATGAAACAACCAAAAAAACCTAAACCCCCCATAACCTTAATTTAAAAAAAGCTTAACCTACACAATACTTATTTGATGTACTCTGGATAGCTGAGAAAATGAGAAGTATAGTTTGGTCTGTCTAGGTGTGATAGAAATGGATTTGTCAGGCTGTCAGGTATCTGGCAGGAAGGGGGGATGAAAGGCATGTACATGTGATGTCTCAGGTCCTAAAAAAGAGAAAGCAATCCTCTTTACCTGTCATCCCCACAGGAGGAAAAAGACCCTAAAAGGAAAAAGAGACCAAAAGAACGAGGTGCTGTTCACGTCTAACAAAGAGAAGGTGTGACGAATAAGGGAAAAAACAGGTAGGCCTGAAACATTTCATTTATGTGTATTGTTTATTATGCTTGAGACAAATTACTGTTAGAAGGAACTAATGTCACATAATGGAAGAATTTGTGCCATTTAATCTACAGTGATTGCAGTTGGAACAGGTAATCGCTTTAATCTAAGACAACAGCTTGCAATCTTGAGGGCAAAACCCATTTTCATCAGGAAGAGAGTTGAAGTCAGTCTTCTGTAGCAGAAAAATAGGGAGTTTTTCATTTCTATTGCAAGCAAGAGAACCATGCATAATACATGTATGCTCTGTGTGCTTTTTGTTGAGGAGCTCAAGTAACAGGAACAGAAATGTCTAACAAGCCTTCACGTTTCAGAGTAGCAAAGAGCTGTAGAAGGAACGAAAGCAGCAGCAGAAGTGGCTAGAGGAGTGGGAATGAGGTGTGGGAATGAGCCGTGACTACTGGGAGTCAGTATGTGACTCCCTGCCCCAGCCCCAGGACATTAGCAGCTTGTATGAAACTTTGCTCCTCAGCAGGATAGGTGAGGGAGCCTTGAGAGTAAACAACCAAAACTGGTGAATAAGATGTTACTTCATGTGAGAAACATTGACCTATGTAGTTTTTAAGAGAGGACAAAGTCTGCGAAGCAAAGGTTTCTTTCGGCGCTGGGTGCACGGGAGATGACCTCCATGATCCTCCTGCATGCACACTGGTTAGTCTCACTTCCACAAATTTATTTAGGACAGTCATTCATATTAATGTCATTTCCCAGAAACCTTATACATATTTAAATGATTCCCCCGAAGTTATTTATATCTATTCCCTCCCACTTGCATCTGCGCACTGTTGTCTAGGGGTCTTCTTTGGGGGTCGCGGTGTGAAGGCTCAAAGTCCTCCTCGCGGTTAAACTTCTTATTCCGGTGCTTGTGCTCCATTGTTTCAGCAACATTGCAAACCCAAGTGGGCAGTTAATCCTCTCTTCCAGATAAGGTGGGAATGTGTCATCCAGGAAAAGGCTAATCATGGCTAAGATAAGTGGTGTCTCTGTCCCCATACTTATCTGAACCCTATATCTGAATACATAATGCCCTGTCTCCGTCCCCATACTTGGGTACCTGGAAACTTACATTCTTTCCAACTGCCTGTCTATTTATGACTTA
>NW_009636350.1:1035-1962 GCF_000690535.1 Cariama cristata | reverse complement strand
CTTCAGAAGTAGCCAAGCAACAGGCTGCTCAGTGGTTGCCCCACCTAAAATCGCCCAAAATGGGGTTGTGGAGTATGTGTGTGGGAATAGAAGAGGGAATTGTGTATTGTTATAGTTGTGCTTTTGGGGAGGAATTCTTGGTTACTTTATCCTGTTCTGCTAATCTTCTCCTTGCTACTCTCTATCATGATCCTATCCCTAGGCTTTGTTTAGAATCTGTCAGCCCTGTGAGATCTAACTTTAAGTTAAATCAAACCAGTGAGTGTCTTTATGTCAGTTCTGAATACCTCAAAAAAAATTATCTTGCTTCTGTGTTCTCATTTTTTCTGAAGACACCCCAAAGCCTAAACAGAAGCAAGATTTGAGTTCAGGAAATCCATTGAAGACTGCTTATGTCCTTGTCTTAAGTCCATTTGTAAATCAAATTACCAAAAAAAAAAAAAAAATCAGATTTTTTTGGCTGTTTACCTTCTAAGTGTTAAGTTTAAGTGATTTTTTTTTTTTACCTGAAGTTCTGCAGTTTAGTAGTTTAGGGCTATTGAAAGGCCTACTCAATAGATAGGAGAATAAGATGTACTTTTAGCCTTGTGCTTAAGTGACATCTGTCCTCAACCTGAAGGCCTCTTCTCACTGAAACTGAAGACTCTCTACCTTCCCAAGCAATAACCCTATCCTTGCCCTTTATCACAGACTTAATTTGCATTCTGTACCTCATGCCCATGAGAAATGCTTAAAAGAATTGCTCAAGCTAGTACCTGTTCAAGCTTTATCCTGAAGTATTATTTTTGTTGAAAATATAATGAGAAGATTATCAGCAATTCTGAATCTTAATTCTAAGCTTTACAATAAAGCAAGATTTTTTTTTTTTTTATGTGGGGATCTAAAGTAATTGTCAGTCTCACAGTTAATAAAATGGTTCAGTTCCCG
>NW_009636350.1:0-934 GCF_000690535.1 Cariama cristata | reverse complement strand
CTTGAAGTGGGATGAGGGAGAGAATCTGTAGGTCAAAGTGAGAAAACTTGTGGGCTGAGATAAAGACAGTTTAATAGGTAAAGCAAAAGCCACATGCACAAGTAAAGCAAAATAAGGAATTCATTTGCTGCTTCCCATCAGCAGGCAGGTGTTCAGCCATGTCCAGGACAGCAGAGTTTCAGCACACATAATGGTTACTTAGGAAGATGAATGCCGTAACTCCGAACCTCTCCCTCTTCCTCCCTCTTGCAGCTTTTATTGCTGAGCATGACATCATATGGTATGGGATATCCCTTAGGTCAGTGGGGATCAGCTGTCCCAACTGTGTCCCCTCCTGCCCCCCCCCCCAGCCTCCTCACTGGTGGGGTGGGGTGAGGAGCTTGGCCTTGACTCTGTGTAAGCCCTGCTTAGCAATACCTAAAACATCTCTGTGTTTTCAATGTTGTTTTCAGAACAAATCCAAAGCATAGCCCCATAACAGGTACTATGAAGAAAATTAATTCCATTCCAGGCAAAACCAGTAGACAAAGTTAATACTGCTGTCCGTCTGCATTTACCTGACTGAAGGCCAATCCTAAGCCTAATGAACATAGGTCAACCTTTGTTTTGGCAGTAAAACTTTATCACCTCTGTTAGAATTCGCTGCAAGAACAGCTGGGTTGTGGAGACTCCAACACTTTGTTTTCCCATACTTAACCTAAATGTAGCTAAACCCAGTCCTAGCCAGAGCACCGGCCTGATTTACCAACCATGTGACCACTCCCTAGGTAGATATTGCAGTATGGTTTAAGTTCCTATTTTCTTCAGTAACTCACTTAGTCCCACAGGACTTCTAGGATTCATCACAAGCAAAAAAAGTGCCACATTCAGCCTAAGTTTTTTCAGTCACTAAGACCAATGCTCTCATTGATTCAAACTGTAAACCAAGATTTAA
>NW_009636349.1:25571-29042 GCF_000690535.1 Cariama cristata | reverse complement strand
CCCCATAGACTTGTTCATGTCTAGATTGATTCATTGCAAAAGGTTGAAGGAAAAGAGGTAAAGATTTGTTTCACTGCTTTTATCCCCTTACCACTGCAGTTGAATTAATACATTATTTTTACATTTGTAAGACACAAGGACCTTTACTTTTCACACAAATGTACAGAGGAGTTGGTTATTTAATAGCGGAAGGTCTTTATTCAGCTCAAAACCATGGAACTGCAAAATTTGATGTACCCTTGGGGCAAGCTGCTCTGTCTCCATTTGCCAGGAAGGAAGGAGTGAATTTAATTAGTACATTATTTTACATCCAGTACTTCCTGAATCCTTCTGCTGATCAGTGGAATCAGAAAACTGAAAAAATCTGTGTTTTCAGTGATTGGACAGAACTTTAATATATCAGGAGAGATATAAATGAAGAGAGAAGCAGAAGAGTAAAGTTTATTGGAATGAGAAATCTAACAACACTTTAAGTTTTCACAGAAAAACATAGATAATGTGTACCTAAGTGAAGGAGTGCAATTGAGTAACAGTTTAGAACAACCTAGTGGGGAAAGCGAGATATTTTTAATCTTTTTTCTTCCTTTATGTTTATTTACAATATAAGACCCCAGAGTTAGAGGGAATGATTACAACATACAGAAGCAGGGCTCCAATCTATTGCCTTGAAGTCTGTGGCAAAGTTTCCATTAATTGATAAAACTACAGGCACTAAGACAGCTAGGTGTTTGGTCTGGCCTGCCGAGAGCTGAGATTCCAGAGATTCAAACTTGTAAGGAGATGAGCCAATATAATGAGGTCAAATACCTGCTTTCAATAAGAGTAATAATAATATGAAGTTCTTGAATAAAACATTGGCAATTTACATCAAAGAATACAGCTTTACCTACCCGCTAAATTCAAATCTGTTAGACATGTAAATCCTTCCTTTCAAAAAGTAAGAATGAATTTCATCTTCAAAGTCTGGACAAAGTAGGTCCCCCTTTTCAAACTCATTTCTAATTGCTTTATCTTTTTGGAGAAACACAGCCTAATCACTAGACTATGTGTATGAGAGTGGGGAGCGCACTATCAAATAGAAGTCTTAAATTTTGCAGACATGGTGCCTGGTGGTTAAAGAAATGGTGCAGGAAGTGAGAAACTTGGTTCCAGTCCACACACCATTTCCTTCTGTATTTAAGACAGTGAAAAGCACTCTTGTCCACGCTGGATCCTGAATACACAGTTACTTGCAACTCTCCACATCGCACATGAATCAAGTTAAAGGCCATGCCTCCTTGGCTCAGCCAGCTACATGGTTTCTTCACCTTCCTTATGTGATAGGTATTTTTGACTGCAGGTTTCAAAATCTGACTCATCCTTCTGCTGTACTATTAGTCTATGCTTTGGTGGTTAGAGGGGTAGAAAACATGTACTCTGGGCTGTGAGGTAGACAAAGGTCTCTTGCTTTCTGAAGAAGTGTGCTGACATCATGCAAATAGTGGGTTGCCACCACCATTTCCAAATGTCCTCTTTGAGCCTGATGTTTGCCCTGCATACTTCCTATACAGAAAGTCATAGGTTCTTCACAGTCTTTGGCAGCAACAAATTGCCTTACCATTCACACTGGAGCACTTTAGAATCAGTTCTCATGTTAAAGTATGGATGAAACTCTTGAGTTCCAAAGTAGAGAAACTGATTAAAGTTCAGGCAGTCTTAGAAAAGTGGCCTAAATCCTACCAAAGTCCTGCCTAACACTAAAAGCAAGCTATACAAACTTAACATTCAGATACAACAGCTATGGGGAAATCAGACCATTAACAAAAGGGTGATTTCCCACTGACCTGGACTGTTATTTAAAACAGGAAATGCTGAAAGTATCATCTAACAACATCACTCAGTTTCACCAGCAAAGATAGCACAGTTGGAGTGCTCTAGTAACTAATTATTCACCAGCTATCAACAAAGCAAGGGCAATATTCTTATTGGAAAACTAAGAAGAGACCTAGAAAATTTGTCAACTGCTTTTTGACTAGAAGACAGAAGGAAAATGTTCTTCGGAAATTAGTTACAAATTACTTCCTTAGTTCTATTTTTAATCTTTAGTCTTCATAAAAAAACCTTACCCTTTTAAGGTTTACACTGTTTGCTGTACCCATTCCTTATGTTTACCAGAATTTGTATGAGTCACTGCTTAGTTACTTCAGTATTTAAATTTATAGCTGTCTATTCTCTTGGCATCCTACATAGAGTAAGACATATAATGATAATCTGAGATGATCACCATATTTCAAGTAAGGGAGGTAGCAAAGAAAGAGGAAAGGTTAACTGACATATACAATTCCCTTTTTTCTTCATGTTTTCCTGTCTTCTGTCAGTGCTAACAGATGAAATTGTCTTTCTATGGCTCTCAACTCTCTAGCCATCATTGCTTTGCAGTCTCAGGTGTTTTTCATCAATACCTGACTGTAAGTAGCTTCATACATACTTCTAGATCTTTAAGTGCATCCTTCAGCCAACAAGCTTTGCTGTTCCATCATTCCTCATTGACTCAGTGACATTTGTTATAAACATTTACCAATCCCACCTAGTGTTTTGTGGAAAAAAAAAGAAAAAACTCTGTGGAGTAAAAGGGACTCCATCAGATACATTTTCTCCAGGATTTTATTCTTCAGTTAAATTGTGCTTCCTATTATTCTTACTGAGCTAGAGTATCTCTACTACTGGACATCTCTCCTGCAAATTACTGGGACATGTATTTCAGGAAACAATTTATCATAATCCCATATTCATGTCTTCAGCATTTTAGATACTTTTCAGATGCAACCATACATTAGCTTCAGCCTTCATTCAAAAGACAGGATTTTAAAAAGTGAAATATTTAGTACCCTGATACACAGCTTCCTTTAGATGGATTATTCTTCAAAGACTATGTTATACAGAAACTTTGTCATTTTTAAGACTTCAAAATCCCCTTCTCTATCACTTAATCTCTATCTGATTGCTTTAAGATGACAAAATTTTAGAGTAGAGTTAAAAAAAAACTTCTAGAGACTGATTGTTCTCTTTTTTATTTTCTTTCTCCTACCACTTGACAGCTGTATCTGTTCACATATCCTGGTTCTAATCTGAAAAGAATATGCCAAGATCTTATTTGAAACATACAATAGAAACCAAATAATGGAAAGATTAAGTAGACTGCTTAGTCCTCCCAACCAGAGTAGGTCCTTCTCAGGTCACAGAGCCTTATGTCCTGTTCAGCTTTAAGTAACAAGTATGCACTATGAACACATTATTGACAGAGTGGTTCATTGCTGACAAAGTACTTAGATGGAAGTCCCAATTAGTATGTGGAAAAAAAGATTATAGAAAAGCTTTCATGGATCTCTCTATTTCATGTTTACAGGGGATGTACAGGGTGTCTGTGCCCTGGTGTGAGCAGTGGGGCTGCAGGGGTGGCCTCTGTGAGGAGAGGACCGGCATGCCCCGGGG
>NW_009636349.1:11158-25126 GCF_000690535.1 Cariama cristata | reverse complement strand
CAACCCCCATCCCCACCCCCTTGTGCCCTTTGCAGGGAGAGAAGTTGGGAGTGAAGGGGTGTTTGCCTTTTGTTTCCCACTACTCAAATTGTTAATTTTTTACTGGAATTGGCAATAAATTAAATGCATTTTCCCCATGTAATCTTGCTTTGCTTGTGATGGTAATTGGTAAATTGTGTCTCTGTCTTTTTGTCTACCTATGAGCTTTTCCATCTATTTTCTACCCCTATTCCATTGAGGAAAAGAATTGAGAGCAGCTGAGTGGCCTTCTAGTAACTGACCAATGTCAACTGACCACAGGGTAAAGACATTTTTCATGTTTGATTAACAAACATGTTTTGTCATCATCAGAACGCTTTAGGGAGCCTTTGAAGGTCTTTTAGCATTATAAGAAATAAGCAAAAGAGTTGTAGGAGGTTGTTAATATGACCCATGGTGAAGTGTTGTAGATAAACTAATGCACACATGTATTCTCCACTAAATTCAATTATTGTTGTCAGTCTTATATAACTGTCTGTGCTATTTAATAGAGATATCTGCCCCTGAATCACGCAAACAAATGTTTTTATTATGCCTTGAAGGAGAAATAAATTGGTCTTTAAACATCTTTAGTGTTCTTTAAAGATTTTTAAAATATGGGTAAAATTTATTGGAACAAAAATTTGTTCTCAAATAAAAAGTAAAATAGTAATGATAGTAGTTTATAAAACAATTTAGGACCGCGTTCTGTCTTATTAGAAGTAGAAAGCACAAGTTTTGAATGTTCCTGTCACTTAAAGATTTGCTCGTATTTTACATTAAAAAATGAAACAAATACATGCTATCAAGAGGAAACATTGGGGACATAAAAACAGATATGTCTACAGTTGTAGAACAGCCTTTCCAATATTTGCAACACCTTCTTTAAGTCTTGCAAATTAGCCACTTCCCTCACATAGACATTCCTAGTGCTTTCTTGAGGGACTCATCTCAAAGACATCCATAGTGCAGACCCACTTTTGTCATTGACCTGTTCTGAGGCTGGACAAGTCAATCTCCCTGTTTGCCTTTCCTCAACTTTGGTCAGCTTTACCCGAGGGAAGATACACTATAAATTCACAGGGATGCTCTTCACGTGGTGCCTGATGCACTCCAGTCTAGAAAGCACCTTTAGCCTTTCACAAAGGCTGTCAGACCACAGCTACACACATGTGCACACCCACAGATAAGCAAAAGGTACATAAAATACATGCATACGTGTTCTATTTGCCTCAACTTAATCCAGTGAGCCCAATCTTGAAGTTATGTCTAGTTTGCAGGAGAAAACATTTCACATAACTGAAACTTTAAAAATAGCAAATTAATGGAGTTTACTAGAATTATGCCTGTTAATATTCTAATACAATTGAGTAGAAACAAAAATATTTCTATTTAATTGATTCAAATAAACTGCTTCAGAATCACATGACATTCTGAGAGTTTTTCTCTTTTTTTGCTCCTATTAGATGCAACAGATCCCATAGCATAATTAAAGTATCAATCAAATGTCCCAAATCTTCACCTAACAGACTGGACTGAAAGCCTTTCTTCTTCACCCCTTCCACTGAGATTTAGCAATATACTTATGAAAATTGCAAAGTCATAACATCCCAAGAACCAGTATTGTTTCTGTATTTGATCTTATTCCCAGCAAGAAAGAATTGACTCACCATGCATGTGTGATGGTGAAAAAATAGCCCTTAGAAATCTATTTTGTCTCATTAATTTTGACATAAAATTTAAGATGGTAGAGTCAAAGATTAAATTAGGTGTCACCCTGCATCAATCTTTTAAAGAAAAGGAAGTTGATCATTCTTGGTTTATTTGCCTGGATTACTTCAATGTTCAATTAAATCGTCATACAACACATAAAAAATACCAAATAAAATAGTCTTTTGCTGTGCCACTACATTAATTTCCTGTCATCAAAAGTGTTTATCTTGTTAGCTGCCTAACTTAAACTTACTTAGTGCAAATTAAGTGTTATATCTAAATACATTTAGAATATTTGAATTCCTTCTTTTACTGCACTCTTGTTAAACTTTTAATTTTCTTTGTTTTAATTAGCATTTGGGGAGTTCAATTTCTTTAACAGGCTCTCTTTAATTTACATTTTATATTACTCTTTTTTGTCATGAGATCAGTGGAGCAACTCCAGATTTGCTTCATGGAAAAATATTGCAGGAATACTATATGGTTTATGAAAGATTTTATTAGCTTTATTTCTTAAGGAAGAAAGGCTTATGTACTAGCTTTTTGGACTTTCTGTCTTCAAGTCCCTACACCACTCATGTCTCAGTGATATTCAGTGTTATCCAAATCTGACCAAAAGGGATAGATTTTTAAAGATAATTAAATTACAACTAACAGTCCCTAGAATATTTTCTGTCCATGGCAGGACACGTCCTCCCAGACAACAACTAGTCACAGTACAGAAGTTAGAACAAGCTGAAGACTGTTTCCAATAGACAGTTCGTTGTCGCTGTTTCAGAGACTAAGAAGGTTCAGCACTACCAGCTAGTATAGTCTAAACCAGACTTTCACAGTCAGCCAGTCAGAGACTCCCAGGCATATTTCATGTATTCTTCATGTCCAAGTATGCCTAAAGTTTTACCTGAAATGCAAGCTGAGAGTCCAATCACTCGGATAAAAGCAAGAACGAAGCAGGATATGACATGTCTAAGTGTCTTGTATTTCAGGGCAGCACAGAAGTAAATGTGGAGAATTCATGGGTTTGTGGCTGTATGAGGTCAATCTCCAGACCAGAGTACACTCCAGGTTCTCCCTGTCTCCCAAATATACAGACAGCCCAGGGCGCACTATCACTTGGTGCCAGACATGGTGTGCTCTCAGGGACATCCCAGCCTTACCTGAAGTCATCCTCCTCTAAGTAAGTCTTGAGTCTGGTACCCTTAAAAGGTGTAAAGTTAAACTGTGCAATTAAGAACAAGCTCCTTATCCCCTCTCCTCAAGTAATAACCCTTTGGAGAAATCTGTTAAGCATAATGTTTGTAGCTTACTTTGAGATCATTGGATTTAACTGGTGTTATCATTGCAGAGGCAATACTATGAATACATGGCTGTATTTTTCAAAAAACAGGAACACGTCCAATGCTTTAAATTAACAAAAGAGCCAGAGCACTTTGGTCTACTGTCTGCTTGTTCTAATTTACTAGGTAAACATCCAGAAAAACTTGGTCATTTTTCTCTCCACCCATAAATAAGCTAAACTAGAAATCTCCCTTCAGTCGTTGTCACTCACTAATTCTGTCCAGACATTTAGGACAAAGTTATTGAGAAGGATTGTTGCTCCCTCCCACTTTTTTTACAATTAGTTATATCTCTTTCCCCCCCAGTCACCATTACCCAAAGTAAGCACTACTAATTTGAAATTAATGAGAGGATAATGATGCAGCACATGTTGCAGAGCACCACAAGGAGCTTGATTGTACTGAAGCACTAGTTTCTTTCTCTCATTGCTGGTGGCTAACACCTGGCTGACAAGCCCATTATGGTTTGCTTACATAATGACCAAAGTTGTAGAGAGGAACTCCACCAGTTATGACAAGAAATAAAATTTTCTTGCCCTGATTACCCTTTGAATTGTCTTTGATTCATGAAGAGGTTGATGTACTATGAAAAGAAATAGCAGAAGTATCCATCCTCATGACTGAGGGGCTGAGAATCAGCTGACCACATACAAATGCGTATTTCAGGGTGAGCTGACCAGAGTACATTGGTTTTCATTAGAGTCATGAAGCTCAAGACACCTGTCTAACATAGGGTTCCTACACATATTGGTCTAGATTTTAGATGTCAAGCTAAACCACACTCCTACAATCCAAAGATGAATCCCACCCAGTCTGTCAGTAGAATATGCACTTCAGGGAGGGGAGTTCTTGATCCCCACTTGGTCCTGAAGCATGTGACCTCACAGTTTCTAGCTGTTTACAGTGTGACAATTGCCCTAAGTGGTTATTTACCTCGGTAGCCACCATCCCAGCCACTTCAAACTCTAACAGACACTACAGTAACACCTCCCATATGGCATGTTTTACACAAAAACGCCAAGTAGCATAGAGTAAAACAGTATCTTATTGCTATGCTAGTCATGCAATACCAGCATGTGAGAAAGACACTGATACTCTAGCACTGTAAGCAGGATACATACAGAAGTGGGGCACAAGTGAGCATGTTGATAGTAGTTTTTAGGAACTAGAAACCCCTACTAGAACAGGCCAAAAGTGTGATTTTTTTATTTCCAAGTTCTGAATAATTTGTCCTGAGATGAGACTCATTTAAATTTTGCTTGAACACTTTCATTTTAGGCTTGACATCATGACTGGAAGCTTCCCCACATTGTGGCATAAAAACTGCAGGCACCAAAAAGGCAAGCTCTCAAGTCTCAGAAAAAACAGACACTTCCATCTCTTCAGTAATATTACTCTGGTAGAGGGAAACTTTCAATCACTGCATCCCTATATACATATGACACATCTTTGCCTGAGAATGTCTTACACAATGTGCACAAAGTGGTACTAACACCCATGGCACACACTGTACTCACCATTCCCACCTCAGACTTCTGAAGCATTATAATTTAGCATCCTTGGGTCACCTTCCAAGAGGTTAAAAATATGTTAGTTTTTTCCCCTCTCAGCTAGGAACTTCTAATATTCAGCTCTACTAAAGAGTTTTGCTTTGGGTTCATATTCCTTTCTTATTCCAAACTCTTTTAAAAGCACACAATGCCAAGAACTTCTGCTGGTGATCTAGTAAGAATTGTTTTCCTTACATTTGATTATAAGCACAGTTTGGGACCCAGAAGTTCAGGGAAAAGAAAAAATAAGAAAAAGGAGGGCCAATTATATGCACAACTTGATTCACTAAGCAGCAAAAACACTGGGGTGTCTTTATAAAGCCAATCCCCTACCCAGGAAATCCTCCAACAGTCTTTTCCACCAGAGCAGACCTTATCCAAGCAGGAAGTTCTTTTGAAATACATTGAATAACCTCCCTCCCCCTGCCTAAACAAGCTTATTGGTAGCCCCAAGACAGGAGGATCTGGGTCCAGCAAATATTTCTGTCCTTGTTTGGCACATAGGCACACCAGTATTTACTGCATAGGGGACAAGGTTAGACAAAACTGTCAAGAAGACCCTCCTGTCAAGTCACAGGGTTCAGAAAGGAGCCCCTTGCTTTCTAAACTCCTCCTCAGAGAGAAGTCTAGGTGCAGCTGGATCTACCCCTAGTCCCAGTCAACACCTGAAGGATTATATATACACAATCAAACCAGGCAGATAGCAAACTCAAACAGAGAGTTTATTCATCTAACCAAAGTTGAAAGTCAGGCTAAAAAGAAAATTTGCTCTTAACCAAAGTAACCTTACACTGACAAACATTAAACTATATGTTCTGAATACCACACAGAATTCAATTACCACACAGCTTAGGGGATCCCCAAACTTTGGCATGATAATCCAAAACACGCAATCACTCACCTATAAGACAAGGGCTCTCAATCTCAAGCAGTTTCCTTAGGATGCACCCCAGCCTAAGTGGAGAACACCTGACTGCAAACCCACACTCTAAGGAGAATCACCTCAGCATGATCTCCCAACAGGGCTTCATTTATACCCTAGGTCAAACCTGATCTGTGGTCATATAGGGTCAGTGGTCTAGAAACTTCTCTCAACCAGGGTGATTGATTGGCTAACAGCCCTGTCTGTCAACTGAGGGGCCCCGCCTTTCCTGTGCCCCAGCTGAGGGGTCCATCAATTGACAAGTTTCTGGTGTTGGGGGAGGGCAGGGGGGAGCCTGCCACATTGTTGCAGCACAGCTGCAAACGTTTGAAATAACTAATGGCACAGGATTTTTTCTAATACCAAAAGGTCACTGAGTCACAGGAAGCCACCTGGCCCTACTGTATCTTTGCAGCTCACAGTTATTATCATCTATTACTGTTCTCTGTTTATAATAAATGCATCAAAATCTTGAAAAAAAAGAATCCATCTACAGATGTAGGAGTCCTTGCCAGAAATAAAACATGAAATTTGAATTAAAACCAGCAGCTGCTCTTAACCAGTAAGCCAAAAAGCAATAGCCAACCACAATAAAATGAAGTCCAGACCATGCCTACAGTTCATGCAAATTTCAGACTTTAATGTGTCATGTTCTGAAATATTGGCTAAAAAGTCAGACCACAAGCAATTCTTTGGGATCCCTCATACTTAATCTGACCTCCAGTACTAACTTTCTCCCCTATTTTACAAAGACATTTTTTCTTTTACTGCCAGATTGCATTCTGGTTCACCTTTAGCTCAACATGCTGTCCCCTGCGATGCTCGAGTCCCAAGTGCACAAGAGGACAGACTATAGCAACTAAATCTGCTTTCTTTCGAAAGCCGACTTCTTTGATATTGCCGTTGTGAAATTATTGAACAGCAGCTGGGGATTCAACAAAAACCCCAGAGGTCAAATTTCAGTAGCTGAACACAGGTGCTAAATTCAGGCAGCCACTTCGTTCGCCACTATATATTCAGTCAAGCAGTGATCTTTATGTGTATCTTTTGCGTGACTGGTCTGATTGGCTCAGGTAAGGGAGGTACACATATAAATCTGGGTACCAGAAGGATGATGACATTACAATCCAAAGTCTGCTTTCTGACCAGTAGCTTCTTACATATACTAAACAGAAGAAAATGTGGTACCGTTTTGAAATGTGTACAGAAATGTCCTTTGGGACAAAGAGAAATTGTACAGATCTGATCTCTGGGAACGATAACCCAAAAAAGACTCCAACCCATGGTGACAGCTGTACCACTTTCTGTTCCAGTCTGGTCAACCCTTGGTGAACTCTCACTACTATCAAAGGAAATAGAAGAGATCTAACAAGATCAATATGGAAATCCAGTTTTCATTCATAACTGTGTTTACTTTGATCATTCATACAAGAGTACAAAGCACAAGTCTAGCAAGTGGTAATAATTTGTGCTAACGAGTTTCACAAAATACATCTTGTTGTATGAAATTCTCTTAATCACTTTTTCAGCTTGCTTGCTGTTGAGTTTGCTGTTTTTCTCTTTGTTTTTATACTATGGCAAAGTAGAGGAACTGGTTTCTGTGCTACTTAACTCTATGCCTCTTCCTTGTATTCACTCTCAGAATTACCACAACACTTAAGATCTATTTTGAAGACTTAAAATGAATATAACAAATAAAGTATTCCTAAATAATTTTTCAGGAAACTTTCAAGGTTCACAAACCTGCTCTGAAATAACTGTCAGGGGTTTGTATACTCAATAGTGTATCAGATAGAAATTGGAGAAATATTATTAAAAGAAAACAAAAAGCTGCAGTGGAATTCTTACCTTATCACTGAGTTGTATTAGAAAATTTTCTGCAGTTTTTGGTTTAAGAAAACTTCTCATTTATGAAAACCATTCCAGAATATTTTCAGTTTCTTCAGTGGTTTTTATGAGGAGGGTTGACTTTATAAAACTTCTTCTCTTTTGTGACATCCAACACCGTGAAGTCTTGATCTCACTCCTGGCATTAGGCACTATTTTAATATGCAAAACAAATAATCCAAGGAAGGAAAAACACAATTTTGGTAACCTTTTCCACAAATGCTGAAAAGTGTTCAAATGCATCATTAAGATCAATACTCCCATATTTGTTTCCTCACCAATATAAAACTTAACATTTCTCTCCTATTATCATCCTCTTTCCACATCATATTGTTCTTGCTTCAGACTTTGTAACTATATGAAGCCATCTCAGATCCAATATAATATAGATATATGCTTTGCTGGTTCTATTTAGTTGTTCCTCTAACACATCATAATTTTAGTAATATTGTTTGGCCATCTCTGCTTTAGAGAAAACTCTGCTTCCTGTTCCATTTTCATTTTGAAGTGGTTCTCCCAGAAAAGCGCAAGTGCCAGTGAAAACAGAGTTTGAAAGTGCATATGCCAATCGAAGATGGACATGAAATGGATGGTGTTAATAGAGCCTAGAGGTGCAACATTTCAGCTACTGAATGAGGCAATCAACTAGCTGCTGGCAGAATAACTCCTGATCTGATGGTATTCCAACTGTACGCTTCTCATTTGCTGAAGATAATCTGAATGTCAGTCTCAGATTTTGCACCAGTGTTTCTCCAAATTTCTGAAGGGAATACACAGTTGTTGGGGATTTTTTTTTTAATAGCTTCTCATTCCTCTTATAGTTAATTGAATGGCAGTGTGGTACTACCTTAGCTGCATGTAAAGAATCGTTTCTTCCTTTTTTGTTGTGTTTGTTTTTTTTTTTTTTTTCCACAACTGATTTCAAAATTAAACAATTCTGATGTTGGAAAACTATTATTTCTCCTCAGTTCTGATTTTAACATTTAGCATTAACATTAGCATAGCTGCAATTGCATTAAAGAAAACCCAAAATGCCTGAAAATATTTGCTGATATAGATGCACATAACAGAAATTTGAATGTCCTTCTGATTTTTACCTCACAGTGAGGAATTCTTGTTTGTTTCTTACTTACTCTTCTCACTCTCACATTTTAACTAGTGCTTGCACTTTCTTTGCATCTACTCTTCATTACTACAGATAGCTTACTGTAGAAGGAAGCACACTCAGATCTTTTCCTGGGAAGCTGTTGGCACAATCTCTGTTTACCTTGCCACAAGCAGGACTTGTTTGTACTGAGTGAACATTGATTTATATTCAAGCCCAGCATAGGCCTGAATTTTAAAAGGCACTGAACAGTCACAATTTAAGTCAAGGATTCAAGCTACCACAAGAACAAATAATGTAAAAACAAATACAGTTAGCAAATACTTGCAGTGGTAGATATTCATCAGTCAGTTATGTGAATTATACATTTATGGTTGAAGTGGGTTAGATACTAATAATCAAAGTTCCCAATAGGATATTTTATAGCTAGAAAAAGAGGCATCAAAGTTAAGCACAACTAAGATTTGTCCTTGTGTTTGTTTTCTGCATTTACTAGAGATTTGAACAAAGCCAGGACAGACAAGATCATTGAAAGATAAACCACATTAAGATACTAAGGGAAGTTGCTCTTTGTAAGGCAATTCTGTAAAAAATCCTTTTACAGGATAGCCCTGACAGTCTCGATGAATGAGTCTAGAACTAGAATATGAAATTAAATGGCCCATGACATAAATTTAGCTACATCAAGGATGAATTTGGGTGAACAGAATGCATTAATATACAGATCATTCCCAAAGTAAGGTGAATCAAACTGATATCAATAAATTAACAAATGGACAAGATTGATATTCTGACAGGCTCAGTGTTTGTGCTAGTGGAGAAGTAATAGTCCTGAAAAAGGCTAGTAGGATGATTGAAAGGAAGAGTATTCGCTTGTAAGACTAAGTATGTTTTGATATACCCAATTAAGATAGTGTGCAGAAGACAATGCTCAATTTCAGATAACTTACTGCATTTAAGAAATCAAGTGGGCAACTCCGTAAGGTCTATATTCCCACCTACACCTCTGCCCCATTTTTTCCCATAAAGAAGAAAAAATGAATTTTTCAGGAGCTCTTCATGGGAAATCACTCCTATGATTTACCCTGCACAGTCAAGACTTGCTGTGTCGCCCTGGGAAAAAGGGAAAACTTAAAGGCACATGTTACCCATCATGTGGGTATACATGGATGTGCAAAGCCAACACTGCTGCTGTGCATGCCTTTATGGCCTATAGGTGAAAGAAAGTTGTGAAAGTAGGATCTGGCTCACAGCACTGCTGAGTGTAGATCATTTGGTCTTATTAGAAGAAACCTGAATTGTCAAAAGACCATTGAATAAAGCATAACAGGAATGAAACGGGAAAATACTCAGAGCCTTTGGTAGCCAAAGTCACATGTTAAAAATCATTATTAAATAACTTCTAGAAGAAGAGACTCTGAAGAATCTGACAGAACCTTGTTATGACTAACAGGACAAGTTTCTTACATGTCAGCTCCTAGAAATCTGTCCTGTGGGTTTGCCTGTCCCCAACCTATATAAACCTTTTCTTTTTAAAACTAAAGGCAATTTTTTAGAAATGTTCCATCTGAACTATGATGAAGGACAATATGCAAAGAATTATTTTTCTTTTACTTTTTTCCTTCCCTTCTTCTCCCATCTGAAATTTCAAAACAACTTAGTGCATTTACCCATTTAAAAATTTTAATATGGAAAAACATTAGAACAGTGACAAAGGGAACCCAGTGAGGACACGTTAGTGCCTTTTGTACTATATTTGAAAAGTGTGCAGTTTCGTTCAGGTTTGGTCCAATTAATGTTTTGTGGGTTTTCATGTCATTTAAAGCTAATGCCATTTTTTAAGTCTTATTTCCTCTTTCCATATCGAATATATGTAGCAAAAGGAAGGTTTGGGCAGTTTCAGTGTAAGAATGCTCTGTGGCAGGCTGAAACAAGACATAAAGAACAGAGCACAGTAACTTAACAGCTACTTTTGCTCCCCAAAGAAATACACAAACAGCCAAGGTGTATCACAAAAATAAATTCAGGGAAGTGCTGTTGTAACCCAGTTTCCTTCCTGTCAAATGAAGATCAAGAGAGATACGTTCTACTGGTTGGATTTATTCATAATCATATCAATTTCTGTAACTATCCCAGGAAGAAGATATGAGGAATTATTGTGCTTGATTAATCACAGGAGCCATTCTTATGCCCGTATGCATTAGAAATATACCTTGTCTTTGCAAGAATAACAAAAAACTGGTCAGGAATTTTTTATGAAAAAGTTTTTCCCACAAGAAGGAAAGCTTGCAAAAAAAACCCAAACCAAAATTTATTTCTAGAAAAATTAAATTTTATTATGTTGGAATCTCACAAAAACCAAAAACAACAAAAAAACCCCAATCCAAAACAGAACAAAAACAAAAACAAAAAAACACCCCAAAATATTAGTCCTGATGATGCAGGGTTTCACCTCTGTCTGCTGTACTTAACACATCTAGGCATTGTATTTCACACAGAAGGTCCAGACTGCAGAATAAAAGTAAGGCTATGCTTTCTATATTGTATAATTACTACCTCAATATATTTTTAAAAACTATGTGCAACACCATGAGAAAAAATATTTCTGCTTTCGTATGTTGAAACTTTGAAACTTTTCTTTATTGAAGACATCAAACTCTTCTTTCAAACAAAAGCAGGGACATCCTTTTCCATTTAAAATTCTGAGTTTTCTGTTTTCTACACAGGTTTAGGAGGAACACAAACATCGAAATACGAAAGTTTTAAAGTATGCTGGAGTATAAAAGAGAGTTTCATAAGAAAGTTTCTATTTACTCCAGCACAAAAGCCCCATCCTGTAGATTGAACATTTTTTTTTAACTTCTAAAGTTGACAAGTCAGAAATTTCCACCATCACTAAAGTTACAGGAAATTGAGAAGAAATGAAAGATTTTCATTTCCTGATTTTGAATTTACACTACAGTAGCAGACTGTATTTATTTAGTGATCATCTGGCTAACATTAAAGGGAATATGCTTATTTCAGTAGTGTTATCAATTCATTCTTATGTGACAGTATGGGATTTCAGAATTTCTCAGAGAAGTGGCAAGTTTCTTTTTTAGGAAGAAGTTCCTCTAAAAGTGGTTTTAGGTATGAAAAATGCTCTCAGGAAATTTGCCAACCATTAATTTTATATAATTTATTTGTGAATTATGTCACTGGAACATTATCTTCATTCAAGATGTCCACGCATTTGAGATTTTGAAAATTCCTAATGGAAAGCTAAATACTGTCTACAGGAAGCTCTGTAACATTTGAGATACCAGAGGAAGTTTATAAATAGATGAAAATTCATGTTTAGAATTACTTGACATTTTACAAATGTCTATTTGTCACCATCAACTTTCCTTTAAGACTTTCCAAGTACTACAAATTGCAAAGAGCAGTCAGGAAGTAGTTCAATATCTCTTCATTACCATCAAACAAATGGCTCTGTTTTCATTCAAAAACCCCCTCTTGTCAGTTTTATTCCAGTTTAAGAATGATAAAACATTATGGCTGTAGACTGTTTGCATTAAAATTGCCTTTGTTTCCAGACTCACCGCTGTGTGTCCAGTTGAAAAGCTGATGAAAATGACTCATGGGTTTCTTGAAGGCTAGTGTGAAATGGAGAATTTTCCATAACAGCTTGGTGGCACCTTAAAACTAACATCTCCAAATCTTTCTCAGCATGAACCTGCAACACAGTCGGGAATATATATTATATTGCACAGATTCCCCCTGATCCTCCTCCAAAGCAGACATAGAGTTATAAGCAATGTAGCTAGAAATTGGTCATTAGCCACCTCCCTATAAATAATCCATCTCATTCTATACTAGATGTCCTAGAGTATCCCAGACTTTTTGCGTGCTAGTAGACATAACATGTGACCTACATGAGACCTGTATGCTGCAAGATCAGCAGTTGAAAGCCACATAGGATGACATAAACATCTTAAACAGCACTGGATGTTTCTGTTCAGACAACTTCATCACACACTTTGGGTCAAACAAGATGTCAGAAAATGCTTTCAGATGGAAGGGAGGAGTAAGTTATGAAAATAATCACCTTTCACTATGATTTTTTTTTTTGGTAGACTTGGAAGAATACTGTAGTCATTCATATATGAACAGGAAGTCAAGAAGCAAAAGAATTTGTGAAGGTATTTGCACCCCCTCAGGCAGCAAATCTCAGTGGTGAATTTGAATCTTTTTGAGACAATGTCTAATGCAAAGAAATGTTAGAGCATAAGCAAACAGATTGTAAACTGCTGCACAAAACATCCAGAACTGCTCCTTGCATTGTCACTGCAAGTAGAGAGATACTGAAATGCCTATATTTTCTCCTTGACCTTAGAACCAAATCAGGCTTTCATTGTGCTGCATTTGCACATACACTTACTAAAAGTCAGCACTTGCAGCAAAGGTTCCCAAAAAGTTTACCACCTAAGGCTCTGATGCTGCTAATATGCAAGTATGTATTGATTCCTGCAAGTTAATAGCCCTGTTGAATTAGAGCATGATTATCTGCAAGAAGCCCAAGACTTTGGCCAACATGTAAGAAGCAGTGTGACAAAAACACTCAAATGCTGCAGAGGAAAGCAGAAGCACTTTTATACATCCATCAGTGCAAAGGTGTTCATTTAATCACAATAATCTTGCTACCACAGTTCTATTTTTTAATTCTCCTTCCCAAGCTTACTTGCTACATCAGTCGGTTTGATGTAGCATAACCAAGCTCCCTGTCTTTGTATTTTTTGTTAAATGGGAATGCTGGCATTCATGCCAGGTGACTACCTTTGCAGCAGTGATCGGTGTGTATCTCTTGAACTGTAGAGGAATGTCTAAAGCATAAGGCAAATGTCACTTAGAAACCCAGACTGGCTTTTAAACAAATGGTCGAAACCTTTTATCAATTTGGAGAAAGCCTTTATACTGACCTCTCCCATTTTCACATAGGTTGACTGCATGAATTCTAATGTAAATTAGCATTTTAAAAAACTTCGTGGCTTCCAAAACAGACTTCAGAAAAGTAGTGATTTTTTTTTTTTCTCCATTTAATTTTTGCTTGCTGCAGTGTGTTTTCTCCTATTTCTTTTCTTTTCTCTTTGAAGACGTTTGCAGGTCATACGCAAACAAGATTTGATCAGACAGAGGAGAGAAACCCATCTGCAAGAAATCTCTGCGCTGCTTCTTCCGCATGCTTTTCACACAAGTTCCAATATTCTCCAAACTCCTTTTTATTTTTTTCTTTTTTCTTTTTCTTATTCTTTTTCTTTTTTCCTTTTTCTTTTTCTTTTTCTTTTTCTTTTTCTTTTTCTTTTTCTTTTTCTTTCTTTTTCCCAGTATGAAGAAAGAGTGCCCAGATTCTTTCATGTATTTCTGCCTTTTTCTTTCCCTTTCCACCTCCTGCCGCTC
>NW_009636349.1:0-11127 GCF_000690535.1 Cariama cristata | reverse complement strand
CCTCCCGCCCCCCCTCTCTCCCAGGAGAGGAACTTAACCTGAAACAGCATCTGTTTTTAAACAGAATGTGTCTCTTAAAAATATCAATAGGAAAAGCATGTCTTATGTCAGTGCATAAATGGGACTGTGGGGCTAAATTATTCTTTGCTGCACAAACTCTCACTGAAATGTCTGTTTGCACTTCTGGCTTTGAAAATTTTAGCATGTCTAAAAGAAAAGATATATTTGAGCCATCAAAAATGAGAATGAGGTCACTTTTTTGCTGTTACCATGTAGCATTTGTAAACTGCTGAGCAGTGATGATTTTTCTTTAATGTGAGGTGTAGTGCTGGACAGTCTGGATAAGGGGTTTGTTTATAGTAAATCTTACAGTGAGAGCATTGATAAACCTATGAGAAAGCCCTAAAAGACAGCACTGTCATTTTCTCGCAATCATTGCCTTACACTTATCATTAGTTACCTGGCACGCCACACATACAGCACTGGCTTGGAAAAGTGAAAATCTGAATGGATAAATTACATTTGTTGGAAAATTGTGAAAGATGTAGAAAAAAATTAACAGATTATTTTAATTAATTTCTACAGTATAGAAATAAACACTCAAAAAAGTGCTTCATATTAAGAAAAGCAATAAAAAGAAAATATTTCATACTTTAAATTGAATTTTGGGTAATTGGCTTGGCTTGGTTCATTCTTTTTGCCCATCTAAAAAGAAAACAAAGTTAGAGAATTTGAAAAGCACTTGCCCCTGCTCCAAATACAGAAATAAATACTGCTCATTGTTCAGAGAAGGACATCTTTGCTAACTACACAGCCCTACAAGACATGGAAAAAGCACAGGATGGCTATTTTATGCCATCTTCTCATAATCTCCTAGGAAGAAGTGGATGGGAAACTGACAAGTAGTAAATGGAGACTTGATTTCAAGGAGTAAGCAGAGTGGCTAACCAGTTAGTTACTCATGATCTAAGCTGCATTCAGTTACAACTTTGAGAAGCAGCAATGGAAGAAGCTACAGGAGAGTTTTCATGAACATGAGACAGTCTAATTGAACAAGCTGGAAAATACAGTTTTCCTCACAAGGAAACTGCTGAGATTTCAACATCTGGGTTTGTGGGAAACAGTGAATTCTCAGATTTCTTTCTCCATTGTGAAACATTGCGAACTACTGATATTTGACTCTATATGGTTAGAAAGAGAAGTAATAAAATCATAAGAGAAAGATCTGAATAATCAATAAAAGTGCCACAAAGTAAGTTGGGTTTTGTTTGCTTGCTTACTGTCTTGCATGCTTGCTTGCATTTTAAATGAGCATTTTGCAGAATAAACCCATGAAATAGAAAATTTTCAAATAGTTTTGTCTTTCAGGACTGCTTCTGTGTTGGTAGTGTTTAGAAGCCATCCCATGCATAGAGTACTGACTAGTGTAAGAACATTCCTCACTAAAGGTAATCAAAGTGCATGCGTTTTGAGGGCAACCAACCAGCAGCACAAGGAAAGTAAAAATTAGAGAAGGAAATATTGTTTAACCCCACATAAAGGACATTGTTTTTAAAAGCCACGCTTCATGATTCATGAAGTAAACACACAAGACAAATTCTTCTTGGCTAGTAACTCTACTGAAGTTTAAAATATAGTTACTTTATAGTCAATATTCTAAGATTTTGCAAATACTTGTGCTAGTCTGGATTACATGGATACTGTCTTTCTAAAGGTTGCCAACAATATTTGGAAACTTACTATGTGGCTATATTAATGTATTTTTAAAATTATTTCATATTACAAATGAGTCTTCTAAACATTATGTTAATATAAATAGTAAGTGGTATTAAATAAATGTAATGAAACATCATATAAATATTGACATTTCCAGAATCTGAATTTTTTTTTAGCAGAAATTTAATCAGAGTTTCTGTCTACAGACCATGATGCTCACCTGTGCTGAGAAATAAATAATTGTAATGATATTTATTCCTTCTTGCCTTAATTGGTTTAGCATAGAAAGAGAGAGAAAGCAGAAATAGCAGAAATAGCAAAGAATCAACAAAATGTGTGTGTGTATGTACACATATATGTATACACACACAAAAATACTTATATATGATACAAACACGTAGATAGATAGATAGACAGATACAATCACAGTGGGGAATGTAATCTCGTATCATGCATTTCAGGGCTATGAGAGGAAGTTTAAATCAGAGCTTAATGCTCAGATACAATGTCCTTCTATTAAAATTGTGACTGATTAGTTAGGCTTCTTAAGGAACTGTAATAAGAAAGCTTAAACAATACAGTTTAAACAATGTTCTTCCTCTGTCCCTTTTTCAACTAGATCCAATCTCTGATATCTTCCCCTTCTCCCTGAGCTCCAAACCAAACTTTTTTTTGACCAAAGATGAAATTGTAGCCCTTCTGAATTTAAGGTGAATTTCACTCCCCTTCAGTAGGGGCAGCATTTTATCCCAATCGACTTAAGTCTTGGTCTTATTGTAAGTTTTGAGGACTAAACCAAAATTTATCAGGAAGAGATCATTGACTCCAATGGCTTTGGGTTACTTTCCCATTTCAGACCGTCAACACCATCACCTGGGAGAAGCACAGAGTAAAATTGTGCTTTCAACCTCTGTTTGCATCTGTACTGGCAGAAGGTGCAATATTTGACATTTTCCTAATGAAGACCTCAGTTCTAAATCCATTTAAACTATCTGTTGTCTAATACATCATTTAGCCTATTATTGATCCTTTTAAAGTGCAATGTTCTCATGTCTTCTTAAAAGATTTTTAGCTCTTGTCCACAAGATTTTTTATTTTTACCTTTTTAAAATTTGTAGGTCATGTTCCTTTTCGAGATTCAGTATGAATTAAATTTTCTCATTATATTAGCCAGATTCAGATCACCATGCCCCTCAATCTGAAAATTACTTTAGATTTGTCTCAGAGTTTTATCAGCCTCCCCAAAAAATAGGGTGACGTCTTAACCTCCCTTTTTGCCTGTCTGTAAACATGAAGGACAACACTGAAAAATCTGGAGATTTTTGTTAAATTTGTTGGCTGTAATAATGACCAATAAAAATTGTGACTACATATTTTGCCTCATTTTCCTGTTTATTTGTTTGGGTTTTTTTATTACCATTTCAGTTTTATTCAGCATTTACAATGTTCAGTGGTTTAGGTCCTTATATACACGATAATAGAACACTGACATATTTTGTATTAATTTCCAGTGGCAATAAATATTTCATTTCTAAAGTGTGATAAAAATCCCACCAATAGCTTTAATAACAAATAAAGGTACTCAGTATCTCTGATGAAAGAAGATGATGTAAGATATTCCCAGGAGGACATAGGGCAGCAAGACACAGGAATCCTCTCTCTCAGTAGTCCACTGAGGGTATTTTAGTATTTCTTTCCTCAGTCACAACTCCCTCTTGTCTATGATTGTTACAGAAGTCTGCACTTAATAAAGTTCCTTTTTGTTTGCTGACTGATATTTTTGCTGATATGTTACATCCAACAGGAATTTCTCCTTTGTCCTAAATTCGATGGCTACAAGACAAATTTCTTTCACATGTCCCTCCTTTTATTCTATTGAATTTTATCTCCTCAGTAAATCAAGATCATAGCGAAGCTATGGGTTTGCTTTTCTGTCTAGGGCAGGCTCTGCAGTGCAAATAAAACATTACTAAATCCCTTTTCTTATTATTACATACAGTGATTACACTAAATTCACTAAATCATTCAGATGAGGAATGTTAACAGAGGAGATGTAGTGTAAATATATGCACAGAGTAATCACAGATTTGCCTCTTCTCTCAAGTAGTCATACAAGCAGGATTTGGGGACTGAGTTGTCCTTGTCCTTTTGTTTTTCTTTTTTAATTGGAAACATCAAGGCCAAATCACAGTAAGGGTGTACAATAAGCATAGACTGCAAAGAAAGTCACATTTCCTCTGTTCATTGTGAATCTCCACTATTCTCCATCAGACGACACTGCTCTAAGTATCCCCTGGTATGTTGTGTCTTACTTAAAGTAAAAACTCTTTGGGGTAAAAATGCCAAGAGTAGAAGTGACGTGCCTATGGTACCACATAAATAACAATAATATGTCTTCAATGCATTGATTTACAATCCATTCAACCATTTCAACAGATGTAAGAACACTACAGTCAGACTGCAAATCATAGAAATTCATAGGGGGAAAAAAAGCAGTAAGACCTTTAATTTCTGCTAATATTATAATGCATCTTTCACTTTGACTTAATAGCAATGGGACTGGTTTCATTATGATACTAATAAACTATACTGTGAAGATTTCTCACCTCAAAGGGGAATAAATGGCTCTTTTGCATGTGTTTTTTGACCTCAGTTACATGAGTGGTTGATGCCTTTTCAGTGTCTGGAATTTAAAATGCAGATGTCAGCATCTGGCCACAACCCCTTTCATAAATCTCTAAGGATTTTATTCTGAAAGCGTATGAGTAACATGTTCCCGTGACAGCTCAGCTATAATGTTGATGTTTCCTAACTGTGGCAACACTTCTACAGGGATGTGGGCTGAAACCACCAATTTAAGTCACACAGACCACAGAGCTTTCAGAAGGGAGACTCCTTTGCTATTACCCACTTGAACTGGATTGAACTGTGTTACCCAGAGGTTAAAAGGCTGCTACTGATCCCCAGAGCCCCATGAGACCTTCTATGCTAGCATTTATTTGCACAACAGCTATTTCCCTGTGTTTTTACAGTAATTTAAAGGATAACACTGAAACTTCTGCCATCTGCAGCTATGCATCTGAGCAATGGCTGCTTTATTTCCCAGTAGTATAATGTATATTACAAATATAAAGCTGTACTCACCGCAATCAGCTCTGAAATTAGATAAAAATACACCAGCTGGGACAGTGAGTAGCATGAAGATGGAATTTTATGGGGTAGTACATGTCTATCACTTTCATAGACACTTTCCTGATATTAATGTCATATGTTATCAACATGTTTTCTAAGCCTGGCTGTATTTCTGACTTTCAGTCACCATGATCTTATTAGCATTCTTCAGGTCTATTTTTCCCCAATTTTTCTGTGATAGACAAAGACAGGTAAGTTTTCTTCTCATACCTTCAAGGTGCTTTTAATCTCTGTCTACAGATAACATGTTCCCCCAGTGATGTGTGTGTGGTTGTCTCTGTAGGTGGGTCTTCATCTAACCCTTTTTTATGCCTCCTTGACTAACAGCATGCTTTTTCCACTTTTCTTTTGGGTAATCACATTTGCTTTCTCTCCTTAGCTTGCACATATTAGTCTTTCTCTAACCAGTTTCTTTAATTTATGTATCTTTACTGTTTCTTTTTCTCTGTCTGTATCTCAATTTTTCTGCCTTTTTGCCCAACCAATTTTGTTAGTTTAATTGTATTTAAGGTCCTGCTTGACCAACCTGATCTCCTTCTATGACCAGGTGACTTGCTTGGTGGATGAGGCTGTAGATGTGGTCTACCTGGACTTCAGCAAGGCCTTTGACACTGTCTCTCATGGCATCCTCCTGGAGAAACTGGCAGCTCATGGCCTGGACAGGAATATCCTTCGATGGGTGAAAAACTGGCTGGCCGGCCGTGCCCAGAAAGTGGTGGTGAATGGAGCTAAATCCGTTGGCAACTGGTCACCAGTGGTGTTCCCCAGGGCTCAGTGCTGGGGCCAGTTCTGTTTAACATCTTCATTGATGATTTGGATGAGGGGATCGAGTGTACCCTCAGTAAGTTTGCAGATGACACCAAGCTGGGTGGGAGTGTTGATCTGCTTGAGGGTAGGAAGGCCCTACAGAGGGATCTGGACAGGCTGGATCAATGGGTCGAGACCAACTGTATGAGATTTAACAAGACCAAGTGCTGGGTCCTGCAGGGAGCTGGGGTTGTTTAGTCTGGAGAAGAGGAGGCTGAGGGGAGACCTTATTGCCCTCTACAACTACCTGAAAGGAGGTTGTAGTGAGGTGGGCGTTGGTCTCTTCTCCCCAGTAATTTGCGATAGGACAAGAGGAAATGGTCTCAAGTTGCGCCAGGGAAGGTTCAGACTGGACATCAGAAAGAACTTCTTCACTGTTAGAGTCATTAAGCATTGGAATGGGCTCCCCAGGGAGGTCGTAGAGTCACCATCCCTGGAGGTGTTCAAAAAATGTTTATATGTGGCGCTTCAAGCCATGGTTTAGTGGACATGGTGGCATCAGGTATATGGTTGGACTTGATGATCTTTGAGGTCTCTTCCAACCGTAATGGTTCTATAATTCTATATCCAGTACTTCAGTGAAAGCAGTACGGGAGAAAGTAAAGTCACACCACAGCAGCCCACTACAGAGAGTATACGTGACAGAGAAGTAAAAACGAAAAAATCCACATAAATATATAATAGTTTCCTTAAGCATTGTTTTTTGAATGCTCATTATGTCTGATTCTGGTTAAACGTGGATAGAGGCAGTTTGTGCTCCTCTCAACCTACAATTAAAAGACCCACTTAACAAACTTGAAATTACATAAAGATGTATTTTTTTGTCAGATGTTCACAAAGCCAATTTCTTCATCAATTGAAGTGGTTGAAGCAGCATTACCTGCTTTGTCATTAAAATGGTGCAGTGTGTTCTTCCTGGACCTAATTACCCTTTTGGTAAAGGATTATCTGTTCTCCCATTTCTATAATTTAGGCAATCTGTTACATAAAAAATAATAGATCTGATTCTCAATTGCATCAAAGTGTACTTTACCCCCTCACCTCCTTGAAATATAATGTAGACATTAAAAAGACCCACTAAGAATGACCCTGTGGCTTGCAGATGATTATAGAAGTAAAGATTTTACAGCAGACTCAGCTGCCAGCCCTAGGAGTGGTGCGGATTCTGGTCGTAGTCTGGTGTAGAAAATCTACAGACCAGAATATTAAAAACGTAGAAAATAGAATGAAATTTAATCTGGTTTAACTTTAAGCAGGAGCTGAGCAAGCTCCTGACCAGCACCAGAATACTCTGCTTAAAATTCTTCAGCTTCCATGTTACTTTGAGCATCTCCCAATACAGCAGGAGCCAAAAGTTGACTTTTCCAGTGTAGACATTTATGTCTGGGCTGATATAGGTGAAAAGCTGCTTTTCTTAGTTTATTATAGCGTTTCAGAAGAGTTAAGTCAGTTAAAAGCAGTCTGAATGATTTTCCCAGTCAGGATAGGATTTGGTTCCTTTCAATATTTTGTCCAGTCCAGTTAGACACTTCTTAGATAAAAAGGTTTTGATTTGTTTTGGGTTAGGTTTTTTTTGTTTGTTTAGTTGGTTGGATTGGTTTGGTTTTGGGGGGGTGGGTTTTTTCTTAGTTTGTTTTTAATATTACACTGAGTAAAGCAGTGATACTTTTGGGATGGAATTCATCTTCTCCACCCTTTACCATCCTAATGTTAGTAACGGCTCAGGATGCAGGACCTACAGGAGACCCACATCCCTCTGGATCAGTTGTTAGAGATCAAGCAGATAATCTTAGAACAGTCAAAATAACACTAAATGCCTAACACTAGGCATGTACATTAAGCATCTGAGTCACACCCTAAGACTTCATACATTACAGACACTTTATCGGAACAAAGTGAAAATCAGATATACTTAGATAATCAAAAGGGGACATTTACACAGGTAAGCAGACACTTCTGGGTTGTGATTCATCTGAATTTTGAGGGAGGAAATTCAACTCCATACTCAGACACCTATGTGTAGGGGTCTGTCGGTGACCTAGATGTAAAGGAGCTGGTTATGATCAGTGACAGTTTAGTGGTTGAACTTTGGAAGAGGAGATTTATATCTCCTTTCTCTGAAGTGCATGCGTCTCTCACTAGATTGCAGGACACAGAAAATGCTATTCCAACACATCTTCATCACGGGGCTCTTGTAAACCTTGCTAGACAAACTGAAAAACTGTAGAGGAACTGAAATATTCTTGTAGAACAGAACACTTCTTTATACATCCATCCCTTTTTAAAAAATTTTGGCTTAAAGAACATTTGTTAATTCTTGAGTCATTTTGGCTACAATGAAAAGGCCTTTTTCTTAAAAAAAAAAAATCTCCTACTTTCCCTTATTTTAATTTGTTCATTTGTGTTTTTTATTTGTTTGGGGGTTTGGGCTTTCTTTTTGACTTGTTCTATCACAATTTCAGTTATTGTGGCAGGGGAAATACAGAACAACATTCAATAGCAGCTTCTAGCCCTTAGTTAATAAGAAGTTAACTTCAGTTCTATTTCCTCCTTTAGTGGCTCATAGTTGGCTACATTGGTGAAAGAAGGAAGAGAGAATAACTTTGGGAAGGGCAGTTTTACCTCATGTTTAGCTGGTCTGAATTGTAAATAGGATTCCTTTGCTTCTATGCGATAAGCAATATCCCCTGAAGAAAAGATTTTGCTGGATGCTGTCTTTATTTTTTTTTACCAATTTCTTGTTTAATCAGCTTAAAGATTAGACTGATTTGCAGATTTAATTAATACAAAAAAAAAAATAAAATCACACACACTACAAAAACCTGTGTAGTTTATTTTGCATATATCCAACATTACTGAAGACAGATTTCAGCTAAATATATTTTTACCTTCAATGGACTATTTTGGCTAAAAGCCTGTCCACCAAAAAACTGTATCATACAGAAAGCTTAGTTCCTAACATGTTTTTTGACAGCTGCATATAAAGCAGAGGTCCAGGGATGTGGAAATGATGTACACAGAATCCTCTTAAATTCATGACAACCTGAAAAAATTGCATGCTGAGAAGAGGCTTGAAGTCAGTGAAGTCCTCTGTAGATACGCTTCTTAAAAGTTACACCGGTATGTTGCACAGTCATGTTGCCTCTTTGAACTAAAAATTACTATGATGGCCGAAATTGTAAAAGAAAACAATGTAAGATCTGAATTTGTATTTTTCAAAGTACAAATGATATGTCAGTCACAAAGGCAGCTGGATCTTATTCGTCAGCATCCTCCTCCAGTGGCCTAGTAATTTAATGCTTTCAGAAAACAAAACTTTGCCATTATTGGGAACTCTAAACAATTTTTTGATGTAGTGAAAACAAAAAAAAAAAAGGTGCTGTCTTGTTCATCTGTAGTTTATGTGTTGTCTGACTTTTCAGTAAGCTCTTATTAATTCTCAACTTTTACCTTCTGTTCTGAAATGGTAATTCGTGACATTTATTTATAAATATGATAGTTGAGGCCAGAATCTCAAAAAGGTGAAACATCGATATATGATGACATCCTCTGCATTCATTAATTTACCTCAAAGATTTTAAAACACTTTGCAAGCTATATACAAGACAGAATATTTTTCCCTCCCAGATGGCCTGCAGCACAGTCTAGGGGTAGACCCTGAAATCTTTTAAAAATAAATAGTAACACTATCCAGCAATGGAAGGATGAAAATGAAAAATAGTTTCCATGTTGCTTAAGGAACAGAATTTGAATCAGAACCACAAAACCCCACCTCTAATGGCAATGAAATGTGAGGAAGAATTTTTAATAATTTCTTAATTCTTTTTAATAGTTTCTTATTAAATTAATTTCTTAATTTAATAATTTTCTAAATCTTTTAGATTTATCTTGTCTTGTTCTTGTTTGTCCATTTATAAGTTTTATTTAATGGTCAGTACTCTCTGCACATTGTGTATTTGACCTACTAAGTAAGCAGGATCACAAGAGTAAAACTGAGTGGGACCAAGGATCCATCTAGCCTGATGGTGAGTGTTAGCTGATGTTTAATAGCAAGTATAAAGATAAGGAAAATATTTAGTTTCTCGTAAGCAGAGGCTTAGTGATTTCTGGAACTGGAAGACGGCTCAGTCTTTGGTAGTATTAGATAAATGTATGTCCTTGTTTTGTTTGTTTGGTTTTGTTAATTCATGTTCTTTCACAACCCACAATACCCAGTCCTAGTAAGTTCTGCCATTAAAACATGTGGTGTAAGAAAAATCGCTTCATTTTTTCTAGTTTTTAATCTGTATATTGACAATTTCTTTGGGTGTTCCTTGTTCTGCTACTATAAATGCAGTAGATAAGTATTCTTTTCCTCAGCCTCTCTGCTCCCCCTTCCCAGAATGTCCGTGTTTTCACACTGATCGGAAATGGACCGTTATCTTGGATGCTTCTGAAATGCTTTCTTTTCTCAAATTCTATTAAAAAAAAAAAATGAAAATACAGAGATGTATAGAGAGATTTCAATGAACCAAGAAGCAGCTAAAACAATACATATCCTTCTCAGCGGGTATTAGCCATTATTCCCCCCTGGTCATTAGCACAGGAGAGCTGACTGGGCATGAATTCATACAGAAGAATTAATGGGCCACATCTGAAAAGATAATAGCTGAGCTATTAAAGCCAAAAAAGAACCTAAAGGAAGAACAGAGAATGTTGAGGAAAGGTTAGATGAGAAAATACTGTACCAGGGACTGTGTATATAAATATATATTCATATATGATGTTATATTCAATGTGATTGGTTCCACTTCTACTGCTCACTTAGTTTCAGATTTTCAGAGCATTTGTGTGTAAAAAACACATCAGCATAACACCATCAGGTCTGTCCATGCCACCACCAAAGCAGAGGGCGCCCCTCAGCAGACTTTCGGCAATGTTATATGACTGTCAGAAGGGTTCTGCCAGAACTGAGTTCAAAGGAAAATTTAAGGTTACTATTAAAAAAAAAAATCAAAAAAACACAAACCAAAAGGCAAAAAAACCCCAAAACAAACAAGCAAGCACCAAACCCTGTTCCAAAAACCCCAAACAAACAGGATCCTGACACTATTATACTAAATGTTCCAATGCTCAAGTAAGCATATTTTGTCTTTTCCCTAAATGTGAATCAGGTGGCCAATAAACTTTTTTTAGCTAAAGAGAAGTAAAGAAAACAAGGTAGATAAACAAGCAGACAGCCTGTTTATGTAACTCCTAAAGTAAAATTATGCCAGTAGTAATCTACTACGCCAGCCAACTGCTTTCTCTTTTTTGCAGTAGTTTTCATGCACAATTTTAAACATCAAGGTCTTGCTGGTGCCAAGAGCCAAACTGAAGCTGAACTGACCTTTTGATGTTTGACTGTACTAGTTGTGCCTTGCTTTGCTGTCT
>NW_009636348.1:1382-1828 GCF_000690535.1 Cariama cristata | reverse complement strand
GCCCCAGGGCAGGGGGGGTGGAACTGGATGGGCTTTAAGGTCGCTTCCAACCCAAACCATTCTATGATTCCAACAAACAAGATCAGGATCCAAATGAGATCGTGATGCACCAGAGGTGGGTCAGAGGAAAACAGAAGACATTGCCTGGGGCACCTGACAGGCACATCCTCCTCACACACTCAGTGTTAATCAAACCGTCAGGACCAACGAGGCAGGAATTTCCCCGTAGGCTGCAGCACCTCCTCGCTCCCTGGGAGCTGGGCATTTCCACCCAACAGTTCCTCCAGAGCCTGAGGAACTGGCAGAGTGTTGTTTCCTCCTGCCTTTTTCTTGCAGTACACTGAATTTTCTGTGGCTTTGGGACTTCCAGAGGAAAGACCTTAAATTCTTACAACACCTAGGGACTGTTTTGTAGCTTGCAACGTGCCAGGCCGGGAACTTTTGGT
>NW_009636348.1:0-981 GCF_000690535.1 Cariama cristata | reverse complement strand
GAGTCTCATGAACTGTCCTGTCTTTGTTTCCTCCTGCCTTTTTCTTGCAGTACACTTAATTTTCTGTGGCTTTGGGACTTCCAGAGGAAAGACCCTAAATTCTTACAGCACCCAGGGACTGTTTTGTAGCTTGCAGCGCGCCGGGCAGGTACATTTTGGTGGATTCATTTGAATTCAGTGTCTTATTACACTGACTAACTACAGCACCCTGGACCCAGTGGCTCACGTGGTTCCTCTCATCCCGTGGGATGAATCCCTGTACTTAGTCCTCCCAATAATGGGCAGGAGATCTTTGCAGGGGTCCAGATCTCTGCTCCTCTGCTAGTGAGGGCTACACGAGTGAAGACCTGCACCCACAGAGAGAAGCTGCTCCGTTACCTCCCTCAGATTGCTTCTACTGTTACCAACACACTGATAAAACAGCTTAAAATCAGGCAGGAATCCTTTTATAGGGACTGGCAAGAAGGTTGAGGGAGAAAAAGCCATCTTAAAGTGTTTTCTTGCCTTTCAGGGATCAGTCGGCATAATCAAATGCAGGCGGAGATGAAACTGTGAATGGAATTTGATCTAGTCCCGTAGAAGTCTACCAAAGGGTGGCTAAAGTCCTGCATCCACCTATAGATCCGTCTGTGGATGTCAAGGAACAGGACCTATAGGTGGATTCAGGACTTTGGTGGGTGTTGGGAGTGCCCTGCACTGCCTCTGCGGAGCACCCCTGCCATTCCCTGGGCAACAAACCTGCTTCCAAACCACCTTGGACCAAGCAGTGATGGGTTTGGGATCACGAACATGCCAGGCAGGGCGCATGGGGACACGTGTCACCCTCTTCTTCTGCACCACCGGCACGGCATGGGGCGTGCAGGGAGGAAAGGGAGGGCAGGGCAGGAGGGTGGGTGCTGTGGTTGGGAATGGGGGGGAGAGGAGAGCGTGCCGGAAAGGGGACAACGTGCCGTCCCACTGCCGGTCCACAGCTTGGCCACC
>NW_009636347.1:26827-30997 GCF_000690535.1 Cariama cristata | reverse complement strand
CCCTGTTTTAGCCAAACCAGGACACTACCCCACACTCCCTGTGGAAATTAAGATTTTTGTTAAATGAAAAGTTTAAAGTACAGGTGGCATTTAGGGCTACATGTTAATGAAACTATTTTGAGCCATTGTTGCATTTCCCGTAGACCTGTTGTCAGCTCGGTGAATGTTTGAGGTAAACATGTAAGTAATCTTTACACTGCAGTGTTTCTTAAGTAAGAACAAATGACAAACGTTATGTAGAGGTTATAATATATTACATTTCTCAAGGTAAGTTTAGATCCAACCTGGGGAGCAAGGGGAAAATGGACTTTAACAGCCTATTTTTATTAATTTGAAGTTTAACAATATCTTTTTATTAATCTAAAGTCAGTGAGTGATGTTTGAAGGCATAGCTGTAAAGTCTAAACTTTCCCTGAGCAGAAGCAGTTCTGGCTGTGACGCAATACCATGCTCTTCACTAAAGGCCTAAAAACCAACCAACCCTGAAATAGCTGTGGCATTGCATCATCTTCTAGATTACATAAATTTTTATTTGAAATATCGGTAAAAAGTATCTATTTCATTATGAAAGTTTGACTTGAGGAAATATGTGAATAGTTATTCAGCCATAAATGTGGTTTATTAGTATTTAGTTTAAGATGGATTTTACTTGATTTCATCAGTTTGTTGCTGTCCAAATCAAAAAGGTAATTAGGTGTAGACCGCTGCTGTTTCCAAGAGAAAACTACAAATAAAATGAATTAGCGCAAATTGTTGACTAGTTTTGCTAAGCAAACAAGGTTAATCTCTCCATGTTTATTAGTAAAAAGAAAAAAAAATTAAAACTATTAAAATACGTTTATTTGCAAAGTGTTCAGCAAGTCTTCTTTAAAATTCCAGAGATAAACTATGTGTCTGAAGGTACTATAAAGTGCAGAAAGCCTATTTCCACATTATGTGATCATATAGAGATAATTTACTTTACTACTACATTTCCCCACTATAATTCTATTACATTTAGGGGCTCATTTACTAACACTTATCTATCTGATGTTAAACTGGGCATGACATAGCTAGTCCTGCAAGACTGTAATACTGGAGTGCAGTTTACCATCACTGCTTGGAAAACTCAAAACAGTATGAACCAGTCCTCCTTCTTTTGAATTCCTCAGGCATTAAGAAGTACCTTGTCTAAAAATACCAAGGGGGGGAAAAAAGGGACTGTCTAACATTTGTTATATGAATGAGCTAATTAATGGATCTGTAGAAACAACTTTTTTTCATTGCTCAAAGATCATGAAGCAGCTCACAATGAATATGAGGAAAGCAAAACTGAAAAACCTCTGCAGTATCTATAAAAAGACTCGAGAATCCTTATGTCCTAGAAAATAGTTGTGACTCACTTGTTTACAGCTAATGGGATGAATTTGTTAATGTAGTCTTCTGTCAATGTTGTGAATTGTGAAGACTGCATTGTCTCCATTTTATAGATGGAAAACTGTAAAAGAGAAAATTTATTGTTTAATACAAATTAAATAATTTATCCAGCCTAGGAAAGAGCTGAGCAAGGAACCATTCTTGAGTTCCTAAATTCCATGTTGAAAAGGTGCTTTCAGTGTTTGATTTTCACACAACAGACGCCAACACTACAAACATTTAAGGCAAATTCTCAGTACTGAGGTAACTGAATTGAATTTTGAGATGGCATTAATTAATATTGCTTCACTGCTGACACTGGATATGTAGATACTAGGCAACCTCCACTTTATAAAAGCTGTAAAGTTTTCGGTTTTTTTCGTTGTGCTACCAGAACTTGCTGCAATATTAAAGGTCTGTAGAAACATATGCATGCTCCACTGAGCAGATTCTTGCTAAAACTAACAAGTGTATGTCCAATTAAGAAATCTCACATAAAATAAAGCAGAGAAGTTGCACATGCATGTGTTTTGAGGCTGATGTGCTCTGGATGTGTTGGACTTGCACTGGAGAGTATCTCTCCACTATGCACACACTGAAACCAAATTGAATGCACTGAAGAAAATCAGATATGTGGTAGCAGAATTAGAGTCAATCCAATTATAATTGCAGCTTAATTTTGAAAACCTGGGGACCAGGGTATAATTTTATGAAACAATATTTTTACAAAGATATTTGGGCCATAATTCTGTAGTAGACTGCAAGGTGGAGGAGCTTGGGTTGGTTTGGCACACGGGCTTTCTCATCTTCTACTTGCTTAATTGATTCAGAGGGTTTTTTTAATATTGCAAAATAAATATATGTTTAGTGTTTTAAAACCTAGTACCTCTTGGAATTTGTCTTAATAGTGTTTTTTCCAAATATTTAATGTTGATTACCTTTTTGTTTATGCATATATTACCTTGCTAATTATGGTGGTATTAGATGGATTAAATTTAATGAATTATTGAAGTACACCTGCGGTGTTTTACATTGTTAGTCTCAAGAGGTGAACAATTGTTGAGCCTTACTAATAATCATTGAGGCTAGGATATACAGCCAGCTAAAGAGAGGTAAAGGGACTTTAATTTCAAAGTCCTGAGAATGTGAAGAGTTGAGTATGCCCAAGGATACACAGAATCTCTTATCCCCAGTGTGTATCCCCTACTGCAGCTTTTTACTCGAGTGTATTTGTGGAAATATGAAAGTTAACCATTATTAAGATCTTTTTCTTCACATGTTGTTTTGGAGCCCAGTTTCTCCTCTGAAGCAGCTATAACTTACGTGGAATCCCAGCATTGTAACAACCTAGTCTCTTTGCACGTGATGCTTGGATCCCTGCAATTCCCATAAAAATCCCAGTCTAGAGCGTTCACTTACACTTCTCCCAGTGTGACACGGAGTTCCCTACCTCCCCAATTCCTTCCTTCACTGACCCTTTCTCTTTAAAAAGCATCCTTGCTTTAATAAGGGTAATAAGGCAGGATGCTTTTCCTTGCTGTTTGTGAGCTGCCTTCCCTGTAGGTCTCCTTAAAGCACAGTCATAGGTAGAGCTTTAGGCCTAAAAGTAAAAGGAAGAATGTATAATTCCAGAAAGTGGCAGAGTCCCTGAGGAAACTCCTTCCCTTCTCCTTTCCATCCTTTCTTTACCAGTCCTATAGAAATGTAGATCTGAATGCCTGGGGACAAAATGATCTCTCGTCAGCACCTGAGAAAAGGTCTTGCCAGAGCCAGGATCCCTACTTCCCTACTTGTCCAGCGGGGAAGTGTCCAGAGAGAGGGATACGAGTGGACTCTGCCTGGCAAGGACCAATGTTAACCACTTAAATCACCGTGTTTAATAATGTTTCTGCATCCTTATTTAAAATTAGGAGCAAGAAGCCCTTTATGAGCTCTGTAAATAGTGTCATTTTACTGAGGAGTGCATGACATGACTGATTCTACTGTATTTTCTTATGACTGAATCTTGACTGTATGGAGAAATAGCTAGATAAATCAGTTAAGGTTTCTTTGTTTTCCTCCTTTTCTTCCACTAATGAGAAGAGCTGTAGGGAAGGGAAGAGTTCCCTTAGTTAATTGATAATTTTCTAGCTGACAGTTACATTAAAGTCCCTAGTGTGAAATGTTAGGAGAAAAGAATCCTGAGTGAAAAGTGAAAAGTGAAAAAAAAAAAGAAAAAGAAAGGAAAAAAAAGTGGAAACTAGCTATATTTTGCTAGATAACTTATCACTATGATTTAGGTTTGAGAGTTTGCTTCTCAAATAAATACTAAACAAGTAATTATGTTACATATTGAGCAACAACTGGAAAAAAAAAAAAAGGCGCCACAAGACTGATTCTGCCAGTTTTCCTAAGCAAACCAAAAGGAAAATAAACCTGAACCTTTTGGATGAATACAGGACCAAATCTTCAGGTCATACTGCTTCACATAATCACTTTAATCACTATAGTGGGGTGAATATTTTGCCTCTTCACTCTGTGAGCTGGTGAATTTTTGGATTCTGCTTCTTCCCTGAAACAACATCAGTTCAGAATTCACCCAGTAAACCAAGAAATGTCCTGCATGAGTTGGGAGGATTTCCCAGTTCACACTTAATAGAGTCAGTATGGCAAATAGTGTAAAAAAAGAATTAGACACAGCAAGTTTCGTTAGCAGTGTTTCCACACTGTATGATTGCGGAGATGTTTTTATATTCACTGGTCAAAATCCCACTTCTGTTCTGTGATATATTAAGC
>NW_009636347.1:0-26796 GCF_000690535.1 Cariama cristata | reverse complement strand
TCTTTCCCTCACTATTTGCAGTTGACTTTAGCACGTTAGTATAACTTTAGATGATGGAGGTTAAAGATGACGTAATGCTGCTTGTACTTGTATGACAGTTGTTTGATATTGCGGTATAAAATGACATGACTCCACAGTCTTGAAACTGGCACCTTAAATAACTGGGGGCTGAATTTTCTTTCTTCGGCTGAAATGTAACCTCCAGACCCTCACACAGAGGTCTATTTCAACACTTAAAATTCTAGAATCACATATTACTCTTGCTTTTCCATCACCTTCCCTTCCCTTTAAATTCACACATGTGCATTAAAGTGTTAGAAATTCAGTGCAAATTCTGCCTCCTGGGATTATACTGAATGGTGATACTCAGTTACTGTACCTTGATGTCAGCCTGACTTTGGGGGAATCTGCTCTCTCTCCGTGTGTGGAATACTCAACTATTACCATGAGGATCTGGGGAGGAAATTTTGCCTCCAATGTCTGGGTGCCACTGGGATTTCTCATGCTATGTATAATGCATGATGCAAGTTGCTGCAGTTTTTTCCCCTCATTTTAGTCAATAGATCTAATCCTTTTGGCTAGACTTCTGCAGCACAAATACCTAGGAAAAGGCTGTGTACCGACACTTAGTAATTGCTAATGAATGGGTTATGTTTAAATTTTGTGCTGGAGGTGCTAGGAAGGCTTGATGAAAATAGAGTTTGCGTTCATGTAAATAAAAGGCCAGTTCTAATGGAATTTTCACCATTGGACAAATGTGGTCCCAGAGACTTAGCCTGCTGTGGACGGATAATTAGAGTCCAGAAGCCATATTCTTAAGTAAGTATTGAGTATTCTTTGTGCAAATCATAGCACTTTAACAGCAGCTCACACTTATAAAGGACACCAAGTAATTTTATTTATTTAACAATAGATTCCGAGTTTTGCCTTGGAAAAGATAGCTCAAATTTTTGTGAATAGATGTCGTATTTTGTATGGTCCAAGAAACCAAAACTAAATAGCTTTCAACAAAAGATTAATTGCCTCTTTTTTATGCAGGCACAGACCTGATGGATGTCATGCATCAGGTATAAGACTTCCAGAACTGGGCTGGCTCACAGTCAGTCCTGCTCCCATCCTGCTCCCCTGACCCACGTGCAGGATGGAGCTGGTTGGCCTGACCACTGACGCGGTCACTAGCTGGGGCAGAGACCAAGTTAAACATCGTGGCTTCTCCTCTGCCGCATGACTGAACAGGCTAAAGCCCAGATGAATTTATTAGAGCGATCATTTATGAAGTTCAGAGTAAAGGCTCCAGAAAATCATCTCTTTGTGTTTTCTGCACTGCCTCTGTAGTGTTGGAGTGCTTATTCTGGTATTTCGGAGGGAAGGCATCATTGGAGTTCCTTGGTCCTGGGTTACAGAGGTGACAGGATAAAAGAGGATTATTAATTTGCTCGCATCCTGACTTGGAGCAGAAAGTGGTAGTCATTTGAACAAAAACAAGTTAGCATCTCAAATGACAAAATTGAGTCGGATTTTTGTAAAATTTGAAGTCTGAACATATTTCAGGATAAAACTCTACTGAAAGAAGAATTGCCTGGCAAATAAGATCAAGGTTTTCAGTCTACAAATGTGATGCCTGAAGAGAATAACCTCATTCCCGTCTAGAAAGAGGAAAAATAATCCTGAAGGCTATGTACATCTTACTCATTAAAGTAAATAAGACTACTTAATATCCAACTGCAGCACAGCCTCACAGTCTGGCCCAGTTTTATATGCTGGAATCTGTCCCGTTTAGGGTAATGGGACTACTCACAATGCATATTCAAGCATATAGTGAAGCGTCTGCAAAAGCAGGCCATAAATGAGGGAACAGCTCTGCATGTTTAAAAGCTTGCAAGCTGGGCATCTGTCTCTCTCTAACTTGACAAAGCTTTAATTTATTAAAACAAATGATTCACTAGTGAAATTGAAGTTTTTCTGAATTTCAAAATGGACTTTTTAGTCCAAAGGTGGTAATGAGGTAAATAAAACTGTGCAAGCTTTAAGTATTAGCAATTCCTAGCACAGCTTGAAAAAAGTAGGCCTGGAAATTCACCTTCAATTCTTTTGAAAATTGATGCTGAAACGCATGTAACTGTAGTCTAAAAGATTTTTCGGTTGTTGGTAACGGTGCCTTGGGGGTGGTGGTGTTTCGGTTAGATTCTTACTGGGAACGCCAATGAAGCTGTGCGATTTCTGGGTTTTTTAGCTTAACTGTGTTAGTAATTATAATAGGATGATGTGCCAACCCAGCTGTAAGGCAGCCTAATTAATGAAAGGACATTCCCCACCTGTTCCTTCAGCCAAGTCTGATTGGTGTCTGCAAACGGGGATTTCCCCTGGTGAGTCTGTTTTCAAAGAACTGCTTAATATAAAAGGAGGTGTGGAGGTAACAGGCAGGAGTTTGGTGAACTGAAAGATATGGTAAAGGGATTTTTCTCTTACTGTGAAGCAGATGCACTGAACAACTAAGAAGCTGTAAATCGTGAGGTGGGTAAGATAGTGCTGTGTCTATACTGGTGTGTACCAGTGCTGTAATGGTTTAATTATGACTTATGAATCCTGCTAAATGATGAGTGGTATCATTCTTATAGTTAAGAAATTAAATAGATGTCTAAGGTGAAAGGAAGCAAAGGGTATGCTGAACCTCTTGGGGAAAAAAGCAGCTTGGAGAGAAGCTGAAGAAGGGAGTGAGCTGGGAATTAGTTTGAAGATTTTTGTAGGACTCTGAGTAGGTTTGAGTGAATATTTAGCAGAATATTTATTTTTAAAGGATATTTAAATATTTGGTTTGCATGCTGAGAGCTACTAATTTTCACACTTCCAATTTCACAAGAAAGATGCTCAAAATGAGGAACGGTTTTTAAAAGCACTGACCAATGTTTTTCTTACATAAAATCTCAAAAGCTAGATGTTGTCATTAAGTGTCTACAAGCTGACAACCTCCGTAGCTGGAACCAGGAGTTACAAAATAATCGAGACATTAAATACAGAGAGAGAGGAAGAAAGGCTTCTTTGGGAAATGCTAAATCATGTTCCTTCACATTCTGGGAAAATAAATGTAATTTCTGTCAAAATTGAGTATGAACATTCAGTAGGTGCCACGTAGAGTAGTTGCTGCTTTTCATGGAGCTTTATCTGCACTGACACGGCATTTGTTAGCTGCCCCAGCTGAGCGCTGCACTTAGGACGTGTAAACATGTTTAATAATTATATATGCTGGGTTGTTTGAAATAAATACAAATATAGTTCACCTGGAATGAACCAAGTGAAACAGCTCTGATCTGGAGTGATGAATTTCTATTATTTCGTCTCACAGAGTTCAGAAATTTACCTGGGTGGTACATGCCTCTAAGTATTCCGCTGGCCTGGGCCACAGAAACTATGAGTTCTCTGGCTGGCTCCTTAGGAGCTCAAGTAGTTGAAAATTGTTTTTTTAAGCTCTTGAGGTATCTTGTTCAATCCTTAATGCTGGTCAGTGTCACGTAAAGGAGGAGTTCCTGGATTTATTTTGGACTGAGATTCTGGTAGAGAAAATAGCAGTAGTTTGGATGCGTATGTCTCTTCCTCATTTTTCTTATGCCCTCTCAAGAGGGAAAGGAGAAAAGCTCCTGAAATTCAAAGCAAATATGGTGCACGTCTCTTATGACTGAAATCTTCAAACTTGGATATGATGCATGAGACCAGCTGATGAGCGTATATTCTTGTCTGTTATCAAAGAGGCAACTAAGTGTTGCTCTTGTTCTTTCACACCTATATCTTCTGTCTCTGCCAAGATATGTTTCCTTCATTTTTTGCCCTTATTTAGCATGCTGTCCACCTACTATCTGCATTTTCATTATGTATTTTAAATGAGCAATAAAATAACCATTTACATAATGAATACATTTATATTGATATTATGTTATATAATTTAGAGATGGTACTTAATTATAACTTGTTTATAATTAGGTCTCTTGCTATGCCAGCTAGCTCTTATGTTATTTATAAAACTTCAGGAATAGCAGAAAAATGTGACTATTTGAATGTGAAAATATTGCCTTTTTGTAACCCTTTTGTGCCCATTTCTGTTTTTCTTGGGGTGTTCCTCTTTTACTGAGATGAATATTCTTGGTAAATACTTAGAGTATTTGCTGGTGAGGATATACTGCAGAGAAACTGCTGCTGTTATCAATATTAGGTTGGATTTAATTTTCTAGTTGTTTCAGATCAGGAGGTAGAAATGTTTGGGGGGGTTTATTTTTTTTGTTGTTGTTGTTTTTTTGAATTGGTATGGCTAAACAAAGTGATGCAATCATTTTGGCACTTTATCCCTTTTAAAAGCTTAAGACTGAAATGTGCACATACTCAGAAGACATTTGGACATCCAAGTATCTTCTAAGTTTCTTTGACAATCTAGCCTTTATTTTTATGATGCCACTGATTGTCATCTTAGTAAATCTTCCTTGAGATGGATTAAAATGGATAGAGCATAAAATAGACAGATTAATAGGGACAGTGTTCAAATGAGGATTTCAACTTTAGAGATAACTGGTAATTTTGATTATCTCACTGTTTTAAGGAACCAAATTGGAGACCTTCAAAGGAATCGTGCATTAGCGCACCACCTTGCAAAATTAAGTCTCTTTAAAATGTCAAAAATGTGCTTCCCAAATTAGTAAAAACTATTGGAGTGTTCAGTCTACGCTTTCTGCACGTGCTACTTCTTAAACAGAGTTATCACTGAGGGCGAACTGCACTCTTGTTTAGAGGGGAAAATAATTTGAGGTTTCACACATTAGCTATCCCTGGTTTGTTTATCTTTTGTTGAAGCAGTAACCTACCATGTCTGTCTTACTGAGTGTGGTTTCCATAGAAACCCCCAGACTTGTAGCATGTTTATGTTCTGGCAGCAGCCTAAAATGGTCTTTAACCACATATCGTGCTAGGAAGAGTGATGGCTCTGCTAAACATCAGGAAAAAGCTGTTGATGGTCCAATATTGAGGTTCAGCATATCAGAGTCTGAGGACGGCTGTGCTCCCTTGCTCAGACTGTAACTGATGTGTCATGTGAAGATAGTCCGTACAAGATGTGTATATATACAGAAAGTTGAGTTTGGGCTTACATGGTGAAAGTTATTTTTGCAAAGGTCAAATATAATCAACGATGAGAAATAAAGCACACCAGTAACTGCAACCTTCAGGAGTTGTTATCAATGAAAAATGGCATTTTTTTAAACTGAGGGGCAGCCAGTTTTCACTAAAAAAGTGAGTTCTATTTGCTTTCTCACATGAGGTTCTCTCCGTTGGGGAAAATGCCAATTCAGAAAACAAATTTTGGAATGAATTGTGATCTGGCTCTGTAACTAGTCTTTTAAAATTAAACAAAGCGGGCTGATCCCTGCAAGTTTCCCTTAGGAAAACTGACACTCCAGTTTGTATATGACCTCTTCTGCTTCCAGTAGAAAAAGATATATAGTGTAATGTCTGTGACTTTTCTTATAAAACTCTCTTTCTACAGAGATAGACTGGAGGTGTGGACATAGCTTGGAGAGCATGTTTCAGAAAGCAAATGACAACATTTGGAAAGGTCTGCTCTCTGAAGTAATTTTAGGTTTAAAGATTAATATTGGAAAATCATGGAAGATTTTTAGATAATCTCACAGTATGGTTAATCGGCCTTCATGTTTTAACAATATAGAAAAATAGCAGATATGTATTAGTAAATCAGTTCAGGACAAAAAACTGAAGCAGGTTGCTCTAATTCCTAAAGAATTTTCCTTTAATTTTAACTCTGTTTAATTAATTGGCTCTTTGATTATCACAGTTTCCTTTCTGCTCCAGTGCAGACCTGTGTTTCTGAAGAGACTGTGCTGTGCTCTTCATATAGTACAGGCTGTCCTTACTTTTGCTTCCATTATGTAATATTTAGGTTATTTACTACAGTATCTTAAATGCCTTTCTAGTTTTCAGCTTCTTTGTTTGATTTTGATTGGAACAGCTTTCACATGATTTTTTTTTTTAATTATTATTATTTATTTTCTACCTGGATGAGTCTTCTGATTGTCCATTATTTCTCACAAATCTTCCTTCTGGAAGAAGATATGCTTGCTTTTTTTTTTTTTAACCATATTGAAGAAACAGAGTAGGAAAATAGAATAATGAAGAAGTAAAAATATTTTTTATTTTGCTTTACTTGGAAACACAGAAGCAGAGAAGTGTTTGTTGTAAGAGACCTCTGGAGGTCTCTGATCTAACCTCCAGCTCAAAGAAGGACTACCAGGTCAGCCATCGTTTTGTTTACCAAAGTCTTGAAAACCTGAAGGGTGGAAGGCATTTCTAGTAGACATCTTGAGGCTACATAACTATCTTATTTGGTATATTTAGAAGTCCTGTTCAGTTCTTTTTGAAGTATGTAACTCGTAATTGTTGATGCTATGCTTTTTCTACATGCATCTTGTTCAGAGTCATTTACAGGAAAAAATTGAAAGACTCATATAAGCTCTTACAGAAGTTTAGATATCTGAACATTGTAGCAGAAAGACATTTTTATTCTTTTCTTGAAGTGGAAAGGAAGGACTCCTTCAGTGTTAACTGAAGATCTGTATTTTGTTTCTAAAGCTTAAATGCGAATACAGATTCAATAGAAATCAACCTCTTTCTCTCCCTAAATGCGCTCTAGAGAATTATGGCCAAAATCCACAGCTCAGATATGCCTAACTTGGCAGCTTATTTATTGCTTTATTGATTAACATTCAGACAACACAGCACTAGTGAAACACTCAGCTCAGTTTTCCATCTTTTTACTCTTATTTTTCTCTCTGTGGATTACCCTGTGTATAATCAGTAGAAAATGTCAATTTTTCTGCTATCTTATGTCTCAACAGAATCAAGATTTTAGGCTACTAAGCTGTACTTCCAACATATCATTTCTGTGATAAACAAAAAATTACTGTAAAAATTATTTTTCTTGGTTTGGTTTATTTGAAAGATATTTTTTTAACTCATACAAAGTATCAGGTGTATGGTACTCTAAAGAACAAAATCACAAAAACTGTCAGATAAAAATGCTGTTTTGAACAGATTGTAAAGTTTTGATTTGGTACAGTAGCATTACAGGTATCAATCTGTTAGAGTAAGCACATGTAAGAATTTGCGTAAGACAGGTTCTCCATAGGAATAATTTGGAAGAACAGACAGGGCATTTGGTTAAAGTTAATCATGCTGTCTCCCTTATATCTAGCAGTCTGGAAGGAGTTTCACAGATGAACGAAAGTGAGAAAGACAAATGTAGCTCTTTTGAGAAGTTCGTGTGAAAAGTACAAACAGAAGAGGTTAGACATGTGAGGTGGCACTGCATACTGCTGGCGTTTTTGGTCTCTCTGCTGTAACACCGTAATGGAACAAAGACAATTCTTGGGATTATAACTGGACATCACATATATATATATAAAATAAAATATATAAAAACTTGAAATTAAAATGCGCCACAGAATTTAGTTTCTGCCACCTTTATGGTTACATCTGCCCCACATGGAGAGATCCTAACCTGTCTGCATTATGTGCAATGTCAGGGGATTCTGCAACAGCCTCTCTTTCTCTCTTGAGAGAGCAAGCTGCAGATGCTAAGATCACCATCTTATATGCAAAACTGTTCGAGGGATAAGCTTCCATTTAGTATAACTCTCAAAGGCACAAGCTCCATTTGTAGGCTTTGTATAGCGTGTGCGAGATCTAACTCCAGGCGAGTTCAGTGAGAAGGCACTAAGTTGCAACTTAAAGCAGTCACTACCAGAAGCTGTGCAGAAGGTTTAGGCTGCCCCCAGGCCTTAGCTTCTACTATTGATCACAATATATGGAGTAGTACTGGAAACACAGAATCTTTTTCTCTAACTATATGCCATGTTCCTTGCCAAATCCTACAAAGTAATTTCTGGGCTTTCAGAAGTCTGTTTTAAGATAGGTTTCTGCATAACTTCTTCTCGTGCTCCAGAAGCAGACAGTTAATCTGTTCATTTCAGTAAGAAAGGGTCTGCAAAGCGGGTTAGGTTGCCATGATGGCTTTTTGATCAGTGGGAGTACATCCAGGACTAAGTGTGAGCAACTAATGGTAGCACTGAAAAAAGACTGGAACATAACAAGAAATGCATGATTATGTGAAGAAGCACAAACACTCCAAGTCCTTGTTAGCAGGTATGTCAGAGTGATGTAGGATTTAGTTGAACAACGTAGGCATGTCACTTGAGTAGGACTGCAAAGTAGTCAGAGTAGTTGCTATTTGGAACAAATGATACACTGTACTTGAAAAGGTGAGATGCTGTGTTACGCCCCAGATAATGAGGGAAAGATATAACCAGGCTGTTGTTTAACATGGACCAGAAGTATTTAAACCGGAAGACCATAGGAAGCTTTCCTCGTTGACCAAAAAGTATGGTGTGGAAGGAAAGAGATCAAAGTGTCTCACTGGCTCCTTTTAAAGACTGTGAATTAGCTCTGAGCAAGGTGTTAATTAAAAAACAATCTGGAAGAAAGTTTCAGGATTTGCGTTTTGCAGCAAGACTTGACTCAAGTCAATTGAGAAGTTTATCTTGGGTTAAGAGAATTGTCAGATAAGCCTGACTTGGTGTGTGTTTCAAATAAACGATGCAAAACAACTATCAGCAAGGATCAATGTGTTTGTCACATCAAAACTGCACTATGTGATTTACATTACCTGGGACTGACAGTAGTCTGATTTATCAGATTAGCCCAGACATAAAAGCCTCATTCTGGAGTTCCATTTACAATTTTTCTAAACCATCTGTGGAGAATATTTTGTACCTTTTCTCTCTGTCACACTGTCTTTTAAAAATACACAAAGCAAAAGACTAAATAGGCAGAATTGCAGGGGAAATTTTAAGATCCTGTGAGTCTTAATTTGATCACCTGTGTGCTGTCTCTGCTTTTTATTGTTTTTGTGATTGGTCTGTTGAGTAACTTGCAATTCTCAACTATGTTAGTATGAATAGAGATGTTCTTCAAGAAAACCTGTGAACTTTATCAACTTTATTTGGAACCCGAGGCCATTTAATTAAAAAGATTTTATCTTTATGTGAGTCAGTTATAAAAAATACTGGTAGTGAGCTGGGATGACAGGAGGGTCTTCTGATTTGCATTGTGTTCCTCACAAATTTCCAGAGAGGTGCTGAAGAATTCTCTAGGTTCCTCTGGGCTGTGGCTCTCTGTAAGGACAAGAATACTCTTTTCTCGTCTCTGTATTGTACTTCTGAAGCCACTAGGAATTAGGTGAAAAGAGAAACAGGGAGGCACCATGTGCTGGGTTTTTGAGAAATTAATAATAAAGCACGTACAACTGTTTAGAGTGTGGTACACTAAATGTATTGGAAAAGACAAGCTAGTAAGTATTGCACATATTTAATACAGTTGTGCTTTTTTATCATTGTTTCTACGGTGTATCCTTGCTGAATCTTACAGGAGGCACTTCTATTAGCTGAATTTTAACTAGCTTCCCAACACTGTGTGAGATTTATGATCTCATCTCTCTTCCAGTGTCTCTATAATTAAGCAAACCTAGGGGTAAGATTTAGTCAAATCATGCTGAAATTAAACTCATTCCACATCTTCTGAAAGACTCCAAACTTTACTGAAGTCAGGATATTGAATGTAAACATGCTGCATTTTAGTCTGGTTTATTCTTCCTTTAAGGCTGATGGAAGGAAATAATCTTTAGCACTGCTGAAAGGTAACGGATCCACAGCAGTAGAAAACAGCTCCCCCCTATATGAAGCCTCCTATGTATTATTTAGGATCCAGAGATGCTATTATGTCTTTCCATCTATGGCTATGCTTATTGGAGCATAGTATTAATGCATTCTGCTATAAAAGACTATGATGTAACACACTAGATTAACTTCAGAGCTTGTAATCTGTTCCCATGCTTTATTGCTTCAGTTTGAAGTAGCTCTAGAGCTGCTTCTCTGCACAAGCCTGTTGATTTTGCAGCATCTTTAGAGTGCGAGTTAAAGTCCTTTTTCCTGCTGCTTCGACACATAAAACGGTTGCTGTTATTGCCCATTTTATTACCATCTTTAGTATTGTTAGGATAACAATACTACTTGATGAAAGAGAGTACATCATACCGTTGTGACGGGCTAAAAATTGTTGCATTTTAGCAAATGAGTAAATGGGATTTTTCATTCCTTTTCTTTTGCGAAGCAAGTGGGGAAAATATCCTTTGCAAAGTGCTTTGAGATCTGCAAATACAATGTGAAATGTACATGTAAATTGCTGTTTGTAAATATAAAAAAATGCAGGTAACTCAGAGTTAAGTACAGAATTGCTGTAGATATTAGAATGGAAAAGCCCACATTTCATTAAGTCAGTCAGACAATAAAAGTTCTGGAGGAGGCTAATAAGTCCACCAATGCCTGCAGTGAGATGTGAGTCATGATGCGTTGGAGAAGAATGTTTTAAAGTGCTGATAGGTGGCATAATTTTGAGGCATCAACTGGAGAGAGTTAACAGCAAAATTATGACTAAACTTCTCAGAGTGGCCGCTGTGGAGTTGACATTCCCATTGTAATTATGAGATGCAAAGTAATTTCTCTGACTTTCTTTGAAAAATCTGAGTTTCTAAGGATATAAATTCCCTTCTCAGGCATCATTTTATCTATGCTGTTTTTATTTTTCCTTTTTTCCTCCATTCTTCCTTTGCAGTTATGCTGAGTGGCTATGAAACACTACTCAGGCTTAGCAATTTTAGGGGAGCCCAGTTTATGCATGGTAATAAGTCCAGAACATTAGGTTTCTGCTAGTGAGTTACTGGTAAAGTCTTTTGGCAATCTTTGCTATTGTAGAAAATATTAAAAATAAGCACTGTAGTAGAGTGCTGATTATCATGGTTATCCTAGTAATAATATACTACCGTTCTGAGACTGACTTTTACAGTAATGGCAAACAGCAAGGCTTTATTCTCTTCTTACGAAAAATTGCAATGACACTAAGTCTGAAACAAACTGGAGATCTTAATTTGATTTTGATTGGCTTAAGGAAATTTCTGTGGTAAAAAACTAGGAGTTTCAGACAAAGAACCCCAAAATATCACAAACTTGGGATAAATAATGCCTGGAAATACTAGATAGACTTGACTCAGTGTGCAAAATCTGACAGCTTTGAATAAATGCTGTATTCAGAGCTCCTTATGTCTTTCCATTTAATTCAACAGAGCAGAGCAGTCTCCACCACCTGCAAAGCTGAAATGCAGTGGATGAAGAGTGCCCAAAGTTAACTAGTTACTTCAGCTTTAGATTTAAGTTCCATAGGGACGTGATTCTGTGTGTTTCCATACAAAAGACAATAATTGTCTGCAATAAAGGCAGCATCTATGAGCTATTTCAGCCTATCTATTTCAAGGGAAAACAGAAAGTGTGAAAAACCATCAGCATGTTTTACTTACTGGTGGTACTGCACGTAAGACACTGATTTTTCTACCTCAGATGGGAGTTAGTTGCTAAAGTATAAAAACAGGAAAAAGGAAAAAAAGGACTAATACTAAAAAGTTGTGGATATAATTTAATCAAATAATATCATCTATATATCAAAACTGTGATAGAGGTTTGAGACAAGATAATATGAACATGAAAAATTTCAACTCTGCAGTTTATTGGAATATGGAGCTGGCCACTAAAGGAAGCAGTGACATTAAAGAATTCCAGTACTGGGATGTGTCTAGAGCATGCACAGATTTATCCACTAACATTAGGTTGGGCTAACCATAAGGCATTACTTCCAGAATTGAGAAGACTATTGCATCATGTGGTTTGTTTTGGTGTTTTTTTTTTTTTTCTTATTCACCAGGACTGCATGATTCTGCAGGACATGGCTTGGGGGATACACTATTGAAATCTTAATGTAGATTTTTATACTGATTTATGAGAGCAAAATCTGCATTCAGGACTTGCGACTTGCTCCAGTTGGGCATCTTACCTTCATATACCCATAGGATCCTGTCAGGCTAAGGGTGGTTGATTTCTTTGTATTATAATGATAGCAAATAATCCTATAGATGTTAGGTGGTGCAACTGGTCTTTTTCACCTTCCTAGCTCTCCCTTTGTGCTTTTCAAGGAGCTTGGGAGCTCGCAGAGCTGTTGCAGGGTAGAGGTGGGCTATATGCGAGAGGGGAGGGAAGTAGCAGTGTCCCATGCAGTACCATCCTCTCCCTGTTCTCACTACAGCTTCTTATACCTCCTCCGAATGGTTTCCAGGCTCTCCGTTTGGAGGAAAGGGAGGATGACTGTGTTAGTTTTAAAGTGATTATTGCTATGAACACCGTAATTGGAAAACCAGTTATCAGTTAACAGATGCAGACACTCGCAGTCCTGAACTGAATGGAAATTAAATTAATGTAGACATGATGTTTCCAGAATGATATTAAAATTACTTTTTAACTTTCTACACAAATTTTCAGTTCCTTGTTGCCCAAGCAACTGCATTATTCTGTAGCGCTGTATCAGGACCTATCTTTCCTGAGGTGATGCTTCCTTGAAGTGATGGGCTGGAGGTAGCTGCCTTGGGATTCAGCTTGAAAGTGGGCAGTGTGGCAATTAGCAGAAGGACAACAACTGTATTTCAGGTAGAACTACTCCAGCTATCTGCCCTTGTGAGGGTATGGGTAGAAAATTGCCTCTGTTTTGACCTGCTGCTGCTGTCTGAAAGGCATGACAAACTGAAATGGACACTCTGATCATATAGGTAAGGAAAGCAATTTTTCATGCAAGGGAAACACCATAAATGATTCATAGTACCCATATTTCTCACGGTTATTTCCTGTGGGTGTAGAGAAGCAGGGATTAGAAATGAATGGCAGCACTTACTGCTCATAAGGGGTTTGCCTGGAGGTGATTCTACTTTTTAAGCTTTAAAATTAACTCTATAGATGCCAGTCCCAAAAGCTAAAATCTGAAAACCCTCCATTATCTTCAGATATGTAAGACAGGAAAGAAGTGCAACGGGAGGGAATTAAACATGATGTGAAAGCATTTTGTACCATGCAGAGTGTTTAAAAAAGTAGAAGTATTGTAGCACTAGGCTGTGCTGAGCCTGCTGCAAGTGCTGAAGAAAGCAGCAGTTAAGACATGGGAGAGGACTATAAAAATGGGAGCAGTTGTTGGTATTCAACAGAACTTTTCCAGATGACACCTGGCTTCTGGAGGTGGAGTCCCTCACGGTCCTACAGTCTTAGGGACTGCTGGCAAGTGATGGCTCATGGTGGGGAACCAGCTGTGAGAAGTCAAGGGCTAGCAACCAGGATCCTGGTTGAGTGACCCTACATGGAACCTGTGGGGTCGTTTGGGTTTTGTTTTGTTTTGATTTTGAAATAAATTTCTCTCTCAATCCTGTTTGCAAAATTATTCAATCTCAGTAACCTGCAGACAGAAACCACAGTATCAGTCTGTGAAACAGCTACCCCGCTTTCCCCACTTTGTGATGGTCTCCCTGCAGTGATAGGAGCTGACCTGCCAACTTTGATGTGAATGGAAGTACTCACATACCTAACTTTGTCTTCGCTATACCTATCTGTAGGATCAAGGCCAGTAGGCAAATGGTATTTTGCTATTTACGTGGGAACAGAAATTTTAAATTATTTTTTCCCAATGTTATGTACGGTCTGTAACACAAACAACACTTAAGCCCCAGTCTCCTGAGACCCACTCAAGCACTTTAGACATGGGATGAATCCTGTTTCTCTGTAGTGCAAGTACAGTTTAAATGCAAAACAATACACATGGGGATGGGTGGAAACTGTGTCCTTAATTTTAATGGAGATTTGTGTGGTATAATATAGTTGATATTGGATTATCTCCTGAGGGAGAGGAAATATTGCCAAGAATAAAAATGTGCAGGAAAAAAGATCATAGATTCTATCAGTGAACAATTAGGAGCTTTGCAGACTCTGTGTGTCTTGCTTATATATCTGAATGAGAAGTATATGATACATTAGTTATATCTGCCTAGACTCCATAATCTCTAGGAAGCTGGGTACTGCAACCCACTGTTCATTTAAAAATCTTTTGATTTCAGCTTTCACTGTTAAAAAAAAAAAATTACATCTGTCAAGTAATGAGAAAGTACTGGAAAGTATTGGAAAATGGGTTTGTTTTGATGATTTATTGTGTCAATGAGTTTGACATTTGTAATCAGAACCTTTTTCAAAGCATCCCTCATTCCCCTCCTTCCCCCATCATTCTCTGTGTCTGCACCAGAAACCCACTAGTTCTTGCAGTATTACATTTCAGAAGACCTCTTCTCAGAGAGGTTTCATCATTATGTGCAGGATGCATATTCAGCAATCAATAGCTGTCATTTGCTGTTTAGAATTGCTTTGGTAATGTCTTAAATCTGTCCAACAAGCTGACATTACGTATTTTTTATTGTGCTAAAAAAATTTGATTGGTATAATTCTCAGTAAAACCCCTAGTAGCCAGAAGGGTTAGGTTATGGTGCACCTTGATGTGTATGTACTCATACACAATGAAATCCCAATGAAGATGGTACAAAAATACCTTCTTTTTTTCAGTAAAAGTTTTAGACCTAACTTCCCTCATGCCTGCATTTTCAAAAAGGATTTTGCTGGCACTGGATAACTCTCTACCATTCAGGAATAGCTCAAGTTCAAGCAGGCCTAAGATGTCCGTATGTTTAAAATTCTGTTAATCATAAAGCAGATTAGGTTGCCTTTAATGTCTAATTTAAATTTCCTATGCTGAGCAGCTGCGGAGCTGCTTCACAATGGTTGCACATCACTAAATATCAATGTACTGCAAAATGAGAGATTATATGTGTTTATAAGCTGTCCTAGTTTTATCTGCTGCACAGGCACTGTAGTATTGGAAAAACCTATCTCAAAGTAAAGCTTAAAGCTGAAATCCTTCTCTGCAGAAAAAGAAGTAAACAATTCCTTTTGATATCTCCTTATGCTGTTACAATTCTTGTCAGAATAGCCTTTTTTCAGCAAATTGATTTCTAACAGGGTGAACTATACTGTTTTTCTTGTATTTTTAGGAAGTGTGTACTTTAAGTGTGACTTAAAAATAAAATTTCAGAGGACATATGAAATTCTAGTATATACTTTTCAAATTCTGCTATGCCATGGTATTTTCCACTGGAGAATAAGGTCAAGAAATAAGACCGGTCTCAATATTTGGTTTTATTACCAAATGTTTAGTGGTTGTTGATTAAGATGTTGGTATTTAATAGTCCCCATAATATGGTGATTTCCAAGATTGAGAGTGCTGCCTAAATAATTAGAGAAGTGCTGAAGTACCTCCTGTAAGTGTATATGATCCCCTCATTTGTCTTTTCGAGAACCTAAAGACTTCTCTGAATGACACCATTGTGTGTTGGTCCTTTAGGGAAATAAGTATGAGCTTGCTTGAGGCAGCTGTACGTTAATAATTCATTTTTACATTTAATGAAGACTTTCTGGGTGAAATTCGTGCTCTAGCAAAACATGTTCTAGGATCTTTAACAACCACAAATAGCTGAGATATCTGTTTGGACTTTAAACCATTTCCTTTAGAAAAGAGATTTTTATTTTTTTTTTTTTAGGATGGATAAATCAGTGTTTTATCTTATGTCAAACTTAACATGAGTGTAATACAACAGCTAATGAGCTATTTGTTGTGTTCTAAATTACAATAGCTGTAAATTGTTTCACATGATATTTGGACTGCTGGATTTAAATAGGTAACAGCTTATTTGTAAGGGGCTTACCCCAGTGTGGGAAAGTCCTTGTGTAAAATAAATCATACCATACTTTCAAATGTATCTTTTACCACTGCAATACTGGGACAGAGGAAGGTAGATATAGCCAAAGAATGAAACACAGAAACTTAAAGCCGATTTATCTCAACTAATCCATGCTGTTACGTTTTTCCCTGTTCTCTCATTTCTGCCTCTATTGTTCCTGTGCCGCATGTTCAATGTCCAATGTATAGAGACGTCTAGAGCAAAAAATCCCACCAGAGTTGGGGGAAAAATCTTGGTCAACTTCAGTAAATGTTAAATGTTTGTTTGCTTGTTTTGGATTTTTTTTTCTTTATATGTTCTCCAGAATGTCTTCATTTATATTTAAAAAAAAAAAGTTACATTTTGCAAGTTTTTTATCCAAATAATTTGATTCAATGCAAAAATTCTGAATGAAACCACATGTTCCCTTGGGTCTGTTTTGATCTTTGTAGACCTTGATCTTAAAAGGGTTTAACTTCACATGCTGTGCTGGTACTTAAATATGAATAATCCTGTTGATTTACTGTGCTTATGTATGTGCTTAAGAGTTTGGAAAATTAGGGCATTAATGGTAACGCATGCTTAGGATGGGATTTAATCAAAGAGCTGTGGCTACGTACCAGAAGATAATTTTGCCCAAATCACAACACATGCAGGCACAGGAGAATGTGTATTCCTTTTTCTTTGTAGCTCTTGCCAAACAGCAATATCATTTGCAAAACTGTAATTTGTTTAGTGCCACGCTTTTGCTTCCTTCCTGATTGATTTTTTTTCTTTTTTTTTTTTTTTAATAGCTTTACCTTACAGTTGAGAAATAGAAAGGCTGGTTCGGGTGTATTGCACCAAGGAGTGCTGTAGTGGTGAGTCAGGCACTAACACAGGCAGTAAAGTCAAGAAGCTCAAGGTTAGTTTATTGTATGCAAATACATGGAACTGATGTGGCCTTCCTTCAATTGCTAGGTATTTCTGTCTTCTAATACAGATTATCTGTGGTCTTTCAGAAACCACATGAGAAATTTTTGAATAGGTAGACTGACAAATGGAAATTACTACAAAGAAGTCCAGATGTTCACAAATTGCATCTTGCTGGCACTGCCACTTATAGAACTAATAGAAATGTCAGTCATGGTAGCTGGCAGGATAGGTTTTATTTAGGGAAATCAGGATTTCTGAAGTCTGTTGCTTTTTCCATCCCTGTGATACTCAAACTTCACCAAACAAAACCTGTGTTAAAGAAACTTTACATAGTACAAAGTCATTGTCCTTTTAGGACAATGGGTCATGACTGTCCAAGTGTAGAGTGGATATTCAAAATTATGATTCTGCTCCAAAATCAGAGATCTCCCTTTTCTCTTTTCTGTTTCATATCTATATGTCAGAGCACACTTTCTGTTCACAAGAGACTGGCAAATTTTGATGGTTTATTTGTCCTGGTTGGGGGGGTCTGGCTCATCTTCAGACTGGAAAGAGTGCTTGCTTTGTGATTTTTGCTTTGTCTTTTTGATTTAGACCCAGGAGAGCAGATCTGTTCAGATCAATTGAGATTTGCCCTTAGTTAGACTAAAACATCACTTACTTGAATTTTGAGATTTAAATAGCTTCTAAAAGTAATAAATGGCTTTTCTGCTTTAAACTTGTCTTAAACCCTTGTTGAATTACTCTGGGTCTGATTCTGGATTCCAGTACTGCATTTACAGCCTTTGTCTAATTACATTTTAAGGGCATAAACAATTCAAGGGGAAATACACAGTTAAGGGAGAAGATACCTATGCAATATGTTCCTTGGTAATGAAATTAGCTAGAGTATTGCTGGCGATGAGTTTTATTTTTAAATGCATTTGCCATGTTTAACTGCATTTATTCAGCTTTTCAGTATCTTTTCTTAGCCAACATTTTACTCTCTTTTTTTCAGTGTTGTTGTTATTCTGTGTAAACAGAGCAGAAGTCTGAAAGACTTTGGAAGTTATATCTCTGTTTACAGGAAAAATCACAACTTGTCCATTCTTCAGTTGAATAATCCATTGAAATTGCAAATGCTTTTCAAATGATCTAGCTGAATCTCCAGATGTTCTTGTAATTGCATCCAGAAAAGCTATATTCTGTCACACATAAATCTCAAAGCTCATTTGAGAAGTTTAGGTAATTTATTAATTCACCTGAATTATTTCTTCCACCTCTGAATTTAATCTGATGAAAATTCAGCTCTCTTAAATGTGCCTTTATTTTTGTCCTCTAGGAAAACAAATATTTGTTTGCATGGAAAAGCTGTACTTAGCTGTGGTAAATGGCTTCTTTGAATCATGGACAGAAGCTTTATGGGACTCCTTGTGATTCCATAGGAGTCTTATTTTAATTTACTGCCCTACTAATCTTAGAAAGTTGGCAGTCACTGGAAAGCAAAGTGACTAATGTCATCTTACTGTTCTTCACACCACGGCAAGAAGCATATTCCTTTGATCCAAATTGCCATTAGAATTGCTATTCAGATAATAGCAGTGGGAGATTTAGCTTAGACAGTAGGAAAACCCTCCATCTCTAAGGATACATGGGGACTTGCACAAATAATGCAGAGACCTTGTTATATCTCTTGTACTGGAGCTTTTTTAAAAAGGTTAGACAAATATTTGAGAAAAAGGTATAGTTGACTTTGTTTTGTGGTAGCAATGATAGCTAAGATGACTTCTGGAAACCTTATGCAGCTCGATATTTACATGGTCATGTGCTGGGTATGGCATAGATTGGAGTCCAGGAAATAATTATATGGCATTTGTAGCACCATAGTATTCAACTCTGACCTGCTTTATGTCATGGATTGTTCTGGGTCATTTCTTCTGTAGGTATGAGAGCACCTACAGCTTTCTCAGATAGTGATACTGCAGTAGTATTGCATTTATGTATGCCAACACTGCTTTGGAGGACGTACTGCCAGTCTGTGATCACCCCAAGACTAGGGAATGACAACTCAAAACACGAATATCCCTTCTGCTGTGATTGTGCTGTGGTACAAGGTCTTTTTAGAGTGGTAGAGACTATACTTCTTGGTCACGGAAACTTGGATTTAACACATCCAGAGGCAACTGAAACTATTCACATCTTTCTTTCTGGCTAATATACAAGGTTTTATTCCCCCCCTATACACAAGGCAAGGCAAATGGCAGGTGGAAGGAAACATCAGCGTGGAACATGCCAACACAATGGTCACTGCAGTGTCTTGTACAGCCACATCCCTGGATGTTTAGATTTGAACACAGGGCCATCTACATACCAGTGTGCGTTCTGTGTTCTGGCTGTATAGGGACAGGACAGATCTGCTATGTCTCTTCATTTTTACTGCAGTAATTGATGATTTTGTTTTCCCTAACAGCAACCATTTCAAAGAATTGATTTTCTCCACCGTCCCCTGAGATTTGCTTTGTGTACTGTTCAAGTTGTGATCATGTTATATTTCAATGAATGTGGTCTATGTTATATGCTGCAATCACTGTGTCTTCAGAAATACATTATTGTAGTCCACAGTATGTTATCAGTTGTGGAATAAATATGTTTCGAAAGGCAATATGTGTTATTGTACTGTTACCAATTTGAAATAAAAGACTTGGATAGTCTTTAAATTTCACACCAACAACATGTTAACATATTTTCCCCATACTCATTTTTACTTGGCAACATTCAAGGTCTGGATTCTATAATGTATTTCAGTATTATTTGGCATGTGCCATAAATTACAAAGAAATTAGAGCTTGACTTCAATAGGGAGTAGATTAACAGGTTATTTATATCATAAGAGTTTACATCTACTGATAAGTGAAGTGTTTCAGAGCAAAAAAACCTAGTGTTTAAATAAGGTGAATAAACATGTTGTTCACAGACTAACCAAAGAGTAAAGCTAGGATGAAGTATATTCTGGTGTGTTTTCTCATGAATATGATATGACATATCCTTGCATTTCTTACAGCATTGAAAAAGGAGCTGTTCAACATCTTATGAATCAACTTTTTGTAGAAGAGCTTTATTTGACAATTGTCTGTCCTGAAATACTGTTTTTCTCTCTTTCTCTGTTCTACTATGTTTTTCACTGGTAATGAAAATGTAGGGGAGTAAGAAAAGTCAAGAAAGAAGGTACTTTTCAAGAACATTTTGGTTATTCATGAAAGTCAAAATTATTTGTTTCCAAACCCAATATGAAATGTTACAGTGAAAAAGATGATGAACCTCCTTTAGAGGGATTAGCAGGGCTAAGGTATATATGCACTGCTCATTTGCATTGGAGTGCATTGTATATGTTTTGAATAACACTTTTCTTTTTGTTGTTGGAAGCGTAGGACATTTAAAACCAATTTTATACCCTTTCAAAGACAGAGTGAATTCACCTTACAGCCTGGGTCTGGCAATGTATACCCCATACAATGCTTGCCCTGAATCCGAGGATTTATATTTTATTTTCTTAAAACAGCTTGCACAGTGCAGCCACTGCAGATGTGTACTACGCAAAAGAAAGAAGTTGGACAAATTCTTTTGATGTCTCCCTACACTGTTACAATTCTTGACAGAATAACTGTTTATCAGCAAATGAATTCCTAAAGGAGAAGCAGCATATTGGATTTTTCTGCGTTTTATCTTTCATGGAATATAGCAGAATCGTCAGTATACACATCAGTGGACAGCAGGGAGGGACTTAGTGAACTGAGAGCTAGCTTGCTCCAAAAGCCCATGTTCTTGTAATTAAAAGACTAAAAAGTTTTTAAAATTCACGGTACTTATCTTCCTAAATAAGGTGATACAGTGGTATATTCTGTTGTGTGTGGAAGGTGCCTAAAGGAATAGGCTGTTCTGCAGTTGCTGGAAGAAAAGAAATGTGCAAAATAAAGTTGGCACAGTTGCTCCATGTGTGTTAATATTGAGGCTTTAAGGACACCGGTTATTTTAAAAAATCTTCCCATTACATGTGAAGGAAATTGTTCAGGAGTAAAGTACCCCTCTAACTTATTACAGACTTCTCATATGGGCACAGGCTTATTTGCCGTGTATTTCTCTTATTTCTGTCATGGGCAGAGCAGTTGGGCACATGCTGGAGCTGTGCCTCTTGGTGTGCCTGGGAATGTCCAGATGTGTGACTTGAATCCACAGCTGCCTTTGGCTACCAAAATTAATGAAAGGTCTGAAATCTGCCAGAACAGGTTGCTTTGCTAGTTGATCCTGTCAAGGACAGGAGGGATGAATTAGATAACCCTTAGAGACACTTCCAGCTCTATTTTTCTCACCTGTTCCAAGATATAAGCTATAACTTACCATGATGCTGATTGCCTGATTTTGTTAAAAATAAAAAAACTTTAAAAAATGATGTTTTGAACCTGCTTGGCCTGGGGCCTGGAAATAGTTCTCAGTGGCCATTTCAGTATACAGAAAATCACTTAAAATCTACACCGTGTTACCTAAGCTGAGAATTTTAGACATAAAATTTTTGTTGCAGGAGATAAGAGATTGCATTGTAGTTGCTCGACCTGTAAAGGCTTCTTTTCTTGCTGTCTTGATTTCCCCCCCCCCCTTGTAAAAGATAATTTTGATGAAGCAGAGGAAGAGATGTGGGGGAAAAATATATTGCAAATTTCTTCAGAAAACCTCCTTGTGGCTTGTTTCTGTAGTATTAACTAAAAAACCCTATCATGTTTACATGCGGTGACCTACAAAAAACCAAAACAAAACAATCTCACCTAACTTTTTAAAGCACCAAAATGTCATGGTGTCATAATGCCACTAAAAGCTCATCATCTGTCCCACCTGTTAAGGACAGGTATTTTAATTTGACTTTTTGAAGTTTGCTTATTTGCTTTCTCAATCTGGTTATTGTTTTATAAATTGCTAATTTATGGCTTTATTTAGTGTTTTTACTGGGTATACTTCCAGAATCATGACACTGCCAGCAACATGTCTGCATGCCACAAAGAGAGGAGCCCTAGTACTCCAAGCAATTGTTGACAAATTATTTACTGCTGAAGGTCCCATGTTATTCGATGCAAGCGAAAGTGCACTCTTTGCATACTGCCTTTTCTAAAATTGTTGGGTTTAGTGTTCTCTGTGTGCGGCCAAATCGCTGCCTGAGGTGTCAGAAAATCAAACATCTCTGTATTGCTTATCTGCAGTATGCAGCTAGGAAGCCCTAACTGATGTGTTTTCAGTCTCTGTGCAGTTGATTCCAAAGACGATAGCATCCTTAAAAAAGAAAACAAAATAAAATGAGAGTCCAATGTTTGCATATGTCAACATTGATCTTGGTCAGTAAATGACTTGGTTCAAGTTCATTCAGAGGCCTGAAGTAGTGTTTCCAGGTATCTACCTAAGTAAATACTGCATAGGAAATAGAGGTGAGCATGCTAAAAGCTTTGCAGTCCTGTGCCAATTTGATTTGTCCTTTGGAGAACTAACCCTTTTGTCTTGTGGAGTAGACTTTTGCAATGACTGCTGACAAGAAACTGTCAGACACGGCTATGGTGAGATTGAATGAGATGCTGGATGTCATCAGCTGAAATGACTAAGGCAAAAAAAACATTTTCAAGACACTTGAAAATGATGACAGTTCACACATTTTTCTGGGAAGGAAGGCTACCAGGAATTTAGGATAAAGAAGATTTGGAGTTTGAAAATTTGTTTGCACGTCTTGTACTGTCGAGCTTCTGAACAAAGAAGAGTCGTAGTATGCATGCGTTTGGCTAGCTGTGATACCGTGCATGTTTATAAGCTGAAGAGACAGCAATCAAAGTTCAAATGCTCCACAGAAACACCATTTCAAAACGCTGTCAGGGAAAACGGAAGGACAAGGAAAAATTGTGACATTTTATATACTGGCAAATTTAAAGTAGCTGGAAGGTTTAGAAGGAGATTCTCACATAGTATAAATCATTCCTTTCAGTGGTGCCCAGACTCTACACCAGCAGAAATCTGACCATTAGACTGCAAGTTATTTTGCTTTCTTAACTTCTGATTACAACCATACCCAATGTTATTGAGAGCTTGCATTTAAAAACAAACATCCCACCCCCCAAAACCCGAAGAAACCCAGAATCTGTAGGAGGCAAGGGTAGGCTAAATGGAACCAAGAATAGAAAAACAAATTGGAAGAACAGAGTTAGTGCTGAGTCAAAACAAGACAGTAAAGGAGGAGAAGGCTACTGGGAAGAAAAATCCATTACTACTATTTTTTTTTTTCTCCCTATCTGTCAGGAAGATAAATCTTTCTCTTTGGGGTAGCATTTCAGCCCTGTGCGCCCCTCTCTATCCTCATTAGAGGCACAAAGCCTCCACTCAGCACCAGAGGTTCAGTACACATCTCCTCCTCATCCTCATGGGCAGTTGGCTCCAGGTTAGTGCCGGAACAGCGCTTGGATATAAACAGGCAAGTCTGAAAGTCTCAGCGTGGATTCCAAGTTCAGGTGTCGTCCTAAGCCTCAGCCCCATCTTGGGGGGGCTCTTAGACGCAGGCTGCCTGCAGGGTTTGCATTACGTGTCTGCATATAGAGCTCACGTTCCCTGCCTGTGCTTCCTTCTCATGTTCTTCCCTGATTTATATCAGCCTGCTATTTGCATATATTCAATTCATTTTCTATTTTTCACATGTATTTTATAAGAGAAAATACTTTCAGTTTTCCAGAATAAGAAACAGTTGCTCTGGCAATAAGAGTAGGGAACCAGCATCAAAGCTCCTTTTACTAAGACAGGCGGATTTTTATTCTCTGCAAAACTGCAAATGTGGATTTCAGGCATATTTGTTGGATAGGTTTTCTAATGTTCACTGCAGCTGCATGATATATTTGCAGTAACTCTTGCACATACTGATACATACATACATCTATGATGTAAATGAACAAATGTGTCTGTGGTCCATGCAATTAAAAATGAATGGCCATGTAAAAAAGATCGCAGAGTTGTTTCCATATGATGGCAATATCCATAAAAAATAGATCATTGCACAGTAAATGATCAGTTTATAGATGTAGGTTTCTTTTTACTTTAAAATGCCAGTTGACTGAAGCGCATTCCCACCTCTACCACCTGCCTGAGTTGTTATTATGGGCTTTTTTCCTAATACTGAACTAACGTTGAAATATAAATATATTATTTATTCTTTGAAATTCTGGCACTTACAGGAGTGGTTATGTGTCTGTGTGGGTGTCTGTAGGTGGACGTTGCTGTGCAGCTGCTGAACTCATTAAAATAGTAAAGAGGGAAGTCCTGGCTTCACTAAAGAAAAGGCAAAATTGCCATTGCCTCAAAATTCATCCCACTGTCAGTGGGATGAACAGTTGAGGCAGCTTTGACTCATCTCACTTTTTTTAATTAATTACAATTGTCTGCTGTAATAACGCATTGGTTACACTTTGATAGGGAGTTAATATTACTTTTTTCCAAGGAGCAAGATCTAACTGCAGCTGGCTGTGTCGAGTCAGGCAAGCTGAGAACCTTGTCCCAATATGCTATGATTTTTGTCCAAGGGCTGGATCAACCATGAAAGCTGGTTGAAATCTGGAAAGAAATTATTGCTTTAGAAATAGATTCATGAAGTATTGGGTGTACTGGAACTGTCTAAGTTTGTTAGGAATTTTTAGGATGCCAGGATCATCCAATTATTAATTTAACAAGAATTTTTACAACATAACAAAACAAATTGGTGTATTTAAGTTCAGTGTAATTTATTCTCTGCTCACAAGGAGTTTTTAGTTGAATAAGCACTCCAAGGAAGTTTTGGAAAAAAAGAACAATTGGTGGAGAATATACATTCCCAGAATTGGTCTCTTTTGGTGATGTTCATTTCGTATTTTATAACAAACTCAACAGCAGCATTAGTTAGGAAAAAACATCTGTCTTGAAAAATACATATACATTACAGTTTAGCTGGTTGACAGTAATAACCATTAACAGTCCTTGTGCTGCAGAATGTTTGTGATTCTTGGGAGCATTGTAATACAAGAGGCTGGACTTCTCATGCTGCTCCTCTGCCATGTGAGCAGAGGGAATTCTGCACGCCCAGTGTGCAGCGGGTGCCTGTGGTGAGCAGCGTTTTGAGCCTCAGTTACGTGAGCCAGTTCAGTTTCTCTCACAATACATGCTGGTTTTGACATATATATGCTCATGTACATAAATAGTGAATATCTTAGGGGAAAAAAAGGTGTTTTTCATATCTGTCCTCTGATTCTCTCTCTCTTATTTTTCTATGGTTTGCCAACGTCATGGTTTGTTTTGTCAAATTTAGTGGCTCAAAGGACAGAACTGCTAATGGAAGACAACACAATAGGTTTCAGTTTTATTGTTTGATGCTCCTCATTGCCAATGTAATTTCCAGCAGAGACATCTTTTGAGCTATGTGAAATAGCAAATAGTTTAATTGTATCAGTGTATATAAGCAGCTTCACCTGTTAGAAAATGTCACACACATTTGATAAGGATAGTTCTTTACGAATGTCAGTATTTTTTTTAAGCAAAATATAAGAAAAGCTGCTAGGTTTTGTCTAGTTCATTCATACAGAATATTGTAAGAGTAAATCTACTCTTTAAAAGTTAAACGGAAGTTTCAAGAATTGAAAACTTTTCAATTTAATTATTTTTATTTTTGTTTGCTGGTTATCATATATGTCTATGTGGATTCTTCAGAGGTTTCCTTGTTTGCCTGAGTGTGTAAAAACATCACAGACTCGGTATGCCAGCCCTGGCAGGCTGCCTGCCTTGCTCCTGGACATTTCTGGGAGTGGACCTTTCTTGCTCCCACTGTGTTATAGGTGTGTGGACATCTGCAAGCTGTGTTCAGTGGACCCGTGCTAGCAGGTACTGACGTGGTTACACTAAGCGCTGCATTTAGTTTTTCTTTTTGCTTCTCTTCTAGCTTTGCACTTGCATGGCTGTCTCCACATCAGCGTCATACATAGAGGTAGGGTAACTATTAGCATCATTGCAGGCATCAAAATCATGATGAGCAAAGGTGTCAGGCTGCAGTATCAGGTTTTGAGTTGTCTGTTTGGAACCAGAACCCCCTTATTGCTGGAGCCACATATCGATATTCATGCCTTTAAAATGTTGCATTAGTGGGGTGCTATGACATCACTATAAATCTTACAAAATAGAAAGTTCAGCATTGCAAGTGAGACTAAAATGCCAGAGCAACACGCTTATCACTGGGAGGATAAATTGTGTCAGAAATTCCAACAAGTCTGTCTTTTTCCTGTGAACAGAAGTCTATCCAGTGATCAGCATAGATTTCCAATAACATAAAATGAGAATATTTTATATTTAAAATCTCTTTGTCTGTGTATTGACTTTTTATTTTCACTCAACTTTCATTCAGGAGTTGTCAGTGAGTAGAAGATTCTCTATTACTTAAATCTGTGAGTGTGTATTCATATGTTTACTTAACTATTCACAATTTTTACTACACCTCGTTAGTAGGTACTGAATTCACTGTAGGCATAATTGCAGTAAAATTAGTGAATTCCTGTTAGAAGATAGTGTGTATGTTTGGAAGGTGGATGGATGATGTCCAGATCTATTTATGCTTTTTTACAGTTCGTGTGCAAGGAAGGCTATTCTTTCTGCCTTTAGGTATAGTCTCTGATTTCCGCCTCTATATAGTGACATGTGCAGACTTCAGGAGGACTGTAGCTTTCTTTTTAGATTCCATAACAGTACAAACTTGCCAACATCCCTCTCACTGTGCATCGGATCAGGGTTGGAAAGATGCTAGATCCCTTTACTGATGGTAAAGAACGGTGATTAGAGTAAGTCCTTCAGATTTCTTCCTGCAAAGATCTAAAAATTAGCTCTTAATTAAGCTGATTAGAATATTCTCATTAGAAACAATCATATTATCACGAGGTTCTGTTTAAGACAAACTGTGCCATTTTTGGAGATGTGTTAACTTTCCCTCCTGTCATTCTTGCCATACTTTGAACCTTATCTGCTCTAGCAAATCAAAGGTCTGTTTTTGACATTAAGATCATATTTTCTTTCCTCCTTCCCGCCCC
>NW_009636346.1:0-23015 GCF_000690535.1 Cariama cristata | reverse complement strand
TCTTTATCTTGTCCCCAAGGAGCATACCAGCTGGGACGGGCACTGGTTAAATTGATCTCCCAGGACAATCTCTGGCATCTGTAAGCGCTGTTGTTCATCTTTGCAGTTTCTCCTTGCGACCTACGGCACGCACGAAGCTCTGAAGGCAGAGAGGTGCATTTGGTGGTGCAGAGGAGGTTCGTGAACCTTTGTGCGAGGCCCCATTCCTCGGCCACCCATAGCACAGGGAATCACATCCCAGCGCTTTGCTAGCAGGCACAGGCAAGGCTGTGTCCAGTGTCCCTCCAGGTATCGAGTATCCCAATTCCCTGACCCCAAAGTCATCCCTGGAGGGAGATACACATGAAATCTTCCCCCAGGTAAAGCCTTATTTCAAACCCTACTACACTGGTATTTGAAAATAGATGGACTGAATTGAGCTCTCATCTTCCCACTTCCAGAAGCCCAGGAGAACAGGTCAGACAACATCAACTTCTCCATTTCCAGCCTGGCCAAGCTTGTAGAAAAAGCCAGAAAAACCATAAAAATATTTAGTTATTCAGCCTCTGCAGCAATGGTTGTTAGTCACCATCACTGGTGCATATCTCAGCCCGATCACATACCCCAGAGACAGGCAAGGCAACACCCCTCGGATCACACCCGATGCCTACGTGCCCAGCACCACGCGAGCACACAGGGACAGCAGAGCTGACAGCGTTTTCACACCTTGCACAGCACCAACCCTGCCAGACCCGGGTCAGTCCGGTGATGCTGTGGTCATACCAGGGACATGGCTTTTCCCTGGCACTGCTTGGGCAGGGTAGATGCTCTCCAGCTGGGAAGGGTGAGCAAGGGAGGGCAAAAGCGTTTCAGGTCATCAGCAGGGCCCTTAAATTCGCACCAGCAGGGTAACACTTTAAAAATAAGTTGCAAAGGGTGTGGAAGGACAAGCTCCCCTTGGACATGCTGAAATATTTATATTGTACTCGCAAGGACCTGGCCTGGCTTGTACGCCTGTTTGCCTAACTGATGATGGCTTGATGGCTGCAGCGGGGAGCTTGTTAATTGAATTCCAAAGGGACTAATTACGGCAGGAATAAGAGAGTTCTCTGTCATCTCACAGGTTTTTCCACGCATCTGGATTTGAGGGGGCTGCAGGAGCCGGGACCTGTTGGCAAGAGGCAGCTGGAGGAGCCGTGCTGCCCCAGCCTGTGGTGTTGCTGCCGTCCTGCTGGGCACAGAGAGGGGTGATGGCAGGTTTTGGAGAGATGCCATCAGCTGTTTCCCTGCTCCGGGCACTGGAGAGCTGCTCAGCTCGCCGGGGACAGCGGGGTGTTAAGGTAAGCAGGAGGAGGTGGGTGCAGCACACGCACCCCTCCAGCTCGGGGCCATTTCGAGTCCCGCTACGTATCTCCTGTGGTGCTGTTGGGTGGCTCCTGGCTGGCTCCTTTCTGCTCCTCAGCTAAAACCAGCACAGAAAAAGGAACTAAGGACTTGTGTAGTCCCTCCATGTCCAGGAGAAAGGTCATCTCTGGACATGGGGGGTTACAGGATCCCTTTGTGAGAGCAGCCCTCGGCACACCAGCTGCTGTATTGCCGAGCAGCCACACCGGGGCAGGGCTTGATGCGGCTGCGTGGTGCCGGATGCGTGCGAAGACCCCGAGAGCGAGACCCCTGGGCTGAGCATCACGGTGGCTGTCATCTGCGGGAAGGCAGGCTGCAAGGGACCAGCCATATGTACCAGGGGTTTTATCCCTGCTGTGGGGTTGACTCGCTTGCTGGATGTGGACACCAGGAGCCCGAGAGCTGCAAAAACCCATTCCTGTGAATTATTTGGTGCACAGGGTGCTGGTGCAGAGAGCATTTCCCTTGGCTGTGAGCCCCAGCACCGCTGCTTTCCCAGCCCCTGTCCTTGCACTGCATCCTGCAACCCACCCGAACCGGCCACGGCAGCAGCTGGGAGCTGAACCCCAGGGAGGTGACGAGAATTTCCTGGGTTTAAAAATACGGGTTTTTGTATGTGCATAGATATGAACTCAATCCTTCTTCCTGCTTTCAGAAGCCAACATTAACTCCAGCTGTGCCAGTGATGCAGTTCACAGCACAGCCCCGCAGACACAGACATGTGCTGCCAGGGAAGCAGTGAAGGGGGTGAAGGACTTCACCAACCACCTCGGTGGCTGGGTTAAAAAAATGTACCGTGCTGCTACGTCCTAAACCAACTCCGGGCCCTGCCTATTCAACAACTTTACTGACCGACATGCCATGCCGAAAATGATTCTTGGTCATCAGATTGTTTTATTGCAGTTGGGGGGGTCAAATCACAGCAGGGACCTGTGTTTTCACCTGGCTATATGTTTTGGGGCTATCGTGGCATTCTGGGGATGCCTGGGGGCAGGTGCCCTGCGTACCATCGCCCAGTTCTGGTGCAAAGGGTGCAAAGTGATTTATTTTTTTTCCATGGGGCAAGAGGGAGACTGGTCCTCCCATGTAGCTGAAATAAAATTTGAAGTACCTTATGCACAAAGGATGGGCTGTGCATGATTTTTTTCAGCTCCTGCCACCAAAGGCAGTAAGGGCACTGCCAGCCCTTGGGGATGAGAAGCTGAGCCGTGGTTTGCAGCAGTGGGAGCAGGATCCATGTCCGTGACAGCCTTGGCCGTGACCCCAGACATGCCTGCCCGGGGTCAGCCCCTCTGCTAATCTCCATATGCTTCTCTCCTGGCAGAGCATATGGCTCCCCGTATGCTAGTGCCATGTCCAATCTCATACGATGTCCCCATTCCTTTTAAGCAGCAGGTTACAAATGTCTAAATGCCTTGAAAAGTGAGTTACTGAAAGGTTTGTGAGGGATATGGCAGCAGTGATCGTCGCAGACTGTTGGTTCCCCTGCCTTCAAATTTTTGGGAAACAAAAAGTGCACAATACAGCCCAAACTGCCTCCAACCTGGTCTCCTGTTTGCGTGACCGTGCTGTTTTTTGAGGTACCCAAATGAGGGAGATCTCAAATTGTGGACGCGGGATTGGGAACCGCAGCAGCTCTGGACAAACCTCATGGCAAGACGAGCTGTCCCCAGAGGCTCAGATTTTGGCAGAAGGAGTTTTAGTCCCAGTGTAACCTACAGCACCCCACAGGGTTTGGGGTGCAGGTGTAGCCAGGGAGAAGCTACCCCTCTGTAATTGCTGGCAGCAGCCTGGTTTGTCCTGGGGTAGAGGCAGAAAGAGGTTTATAGACCCGGACCCAGTTGCTGGAGCTGGATCTTCCACCCTAGTGCCTCCAGGACACTCAAGGGCAATGAAAGGGACACGGCTTAAAAATGTAGGAAACACCTTGCTGGAAAAAAAGAAAGACAAAGGGTGAATTTACTGTAGCCAAAGTTTAATGGAAAAGGGACTATAGTTAGAGACAGCTATAGACAAATAAAAGAAATCAATATTTTAATGGATTTGTTTGTGCTTCAGACTGGTTCCAAAAAAACTTGGAGTGATCCAGGAAAGAAGGTAATAAGTTGCTGAGGTGTTTATACTGCTTCTGGACAGGACTATGGTCTGGGGTATTCATTGGATTGGGAGGTGGTGTGTATTGCAGGTAACCTTCCATTTCTCTCTCTGTGGTTATAATCAAATTCAGATTTTAATTTATTTTTTCCCCCAAAGGGTTCTCATTATTTCTAACTTAGGATTTATTCCCTGGGGGGGGTATCTGCCCCACTTCAAAGGAAAAAAAGGAGCTTTTTTGGGGGGCCAGCAAGGCGGCGTGGGTGTGTGGTGACCTGGGGAGTGGCTGGGGATTGCAGGACTGGAAACAAACCGGAGAGAAAGGACCATCCTGCCAGGGAAGAATATTTCTGTTCTGTCTCATTCTGTATTTTCTGTAATTAAAGAGGTTCAGGTGCTCTAATAAAACCCAGCTCTTGGGTTTTGTGCTTTCCTTTGGGGAAAAGGTGCAGGCAGGCTCTCCTAGTGCCAGCTCAGGGACCTCACATGGGGTTGTTGGGTTCTTCTCAGCAGTAGAAGTGATGGTAATGAAACATCTCCGGGAGCGTCAGGTTTTGTTTCTCCTTCAGCCCTCGTGTCTCAAAGGTAAACTATTACATTGCCAATATTGAATGCAGGGTTGTTTGAAAGTATTAAGGCTCCAGTTCGTCAGAGGTCATGTTTTATTTGATTTTGGCCAATTGGCAGTTCCCTGTATTTGCGTCTGTTCCTAGAAGTAAATGTCTTCTTGGTTTCTGTGCCAACGTCAGCAGCGGCCAAAGCCTTCCTGGGTGCTTGGGTGTATTGGGGTGGGGGGGAACACCTTTACCACCACCCTGTCCCAAGGCTGGCAAACAGAACATCCTGAGCCCCTACTTCTGAGATCTGACATTGAGCTTTTTCCAGCATCTCTGGCTTCCAGGCTGGAGAACCTGGATCCAAGCCTCAGATGGAGAAAAACTATTATTTGAAGCGATCTGGAAAACCCCATTTTTTTGCACAGACCTCTGAGTTTGCAGCAGCAATCTATCCTACCGCTGCCTTCCGTGGTACCTGGCTGATCTGTGCACGTACTGCGGCCAAAGCTCCCAGGCACCTGGAGTTTTCAGCATCGGTGGGTGGATGCCTCCCAGGACCCACGGTGGTCTTCCACGTGCACAGCGTGTTTCCTGCCCTGGGAAACGCCTGGCTTGTTCCAAACCAACTGTCCGTGGGCAGTAAGTCCAACCTCAGCATGCTGAACACATCAGTTTTTGAGTCCTGCCAGTGATGCCAGTCCTCTGGAAGACACGAAAACCCTACAAGGTCTTCTTTCTGTGTCCCTAAGAGCTAAAAAACATTGATCAGAAGCTAAGAAGAGAAGCGTTTCTGCATTTTCCTCGGAAGAGTTAGGTTTCCAAGCTTTGGTTTTCAGATCAAAAAAAAAAAAAAAGTAACGGGGGGGAGGCAGGCGTATTTCATAAACAGTTCAATATTGCCCAAAACACGACAGCAAGCCTCTATTTAAAATCACCGACACAGACGGCTCCGGAACAGCCCTGCCGTGCTCCCTCTTGGCAGCGCTGCCGACACAACCATGAACCCAAACACCTGGACGGGGAAACGGCCTCTCCATCTCCATTAAGGCTCCTTTCACCACACAAGTTATTGTCAGGCACTGTTTGCATCTCTTGCTTTCTGACCGATGCCTGTTGCTGTCAGCTTGCTCTTATCCCATTTATTATATAGGTTGTTTTATTTGTTTTTATTGCTTCTTTCACCTTTCATCTAATCAAGGTGCATTTTTTTCGTTGCTTTTTTAATCAGCGTGGCTTTTTTGAACACATTTAGGGCATCTTTTAAAATGATCTTCAACAACTCTAAATTAATCACTCCAATTATTCTGATAATCCTCCCAGTTCCTAAATGTTTTCAGCAGGGCCCTTCTCTGGCCACGGTATGTGCCTGTACCAGTGCCCAGGCACGGATTGTATTTGCGTAGAGTGACAAAATCGGGGTGTGGCAGATAACCATTAATCAAGAGTTTTGTTTGGTGATCAGTTCACCCTAATCCATTAGCAAAGAAGCTAAGACAGCAATATTCTGAAGGTAATGAATACTTAGAGTTGGAAAATGATCAGGGTATGTTTCTGAAGCTTCGAGGATGTGTGATCAGGAGCCACTCAAGATCCCCCAGGAGCCGTGCCTGAAGCCACGACAGTGCGGGCTGTGCTTATCTCCCTCTGGGTACGGCAAAATCAGAGTCAGTCAATCTCCATCGCTCACTTTAGGGTACAGCGTGGGGACAAGGAGGAAAATTTTCCTCCTTTTGAAGAGGTCGCTCAAATATCCCCAGTCCATGGGCGCAGGCAGAGAAGCAGCAAGTTACCATGTGTAGGGTCTTTAACAGGAGATGCTGGGGGCTGGCTTCTGCCTCCTGGCACTTTCTTGGAGAGAAAATAAATCTTGAATTACCTTGTTTTCATTTCCAATAAAACTGCGTGTTGGCAGTTGCCTCGGAGCTAATAATCTGACACGGTGCTGTGCATCTGTGAATGTTTGTAGCATGGGTGTGCTGGTTCTCTGTTTGAGACTGACAGTGCAGCACTGTATTTTTTTCCTACCACTATATTGTGTTCCCAGCGCATCATAATAAAAAGAAACATGAAGGTAGGCGATTTATCACAATACAAAAATAAAAGAGATAATAACGTAAATTATGCACATCATTAACCCCAACCATTGCTCTAAAATGGACACAAATTCTGCAAGAAAATCGCCTTTAGGTTGAGCCATGACAATTTTCTCTGAAGGGCTTTCCTGCAAGTGCTGGAAGACCCGTGTGCCCTCTCTCTCTTGAGGTCTGGAGAGCTGGCTTGGAGCCCTGTTAATGCAGGATAAGGTGCCTGTTCCTCCTCGGGGACCACGTTGTGTTACCCATGGAGGGGCTGCAGTACCCCCCGGCATGCTCCTGCTCCACCAGTAACTCAACAGCAGGTCAGGTAGCGCAGATGGGATTCATCGGGCTACAGTGGACGTGGACCTGTCACCACCAGCTCCTCCTCTGTTTGAGGCAGATGAAGTCAATGGCACAACTCATCTCATCCTGCAGTAGATGTCAGATAAGGGTAGGTGAACTACATGCCACCCCCGAAGTGCTATGTGTCCCCTCTGCCTGTGTAGGAAGCCACAAATGGCCAGTTCGGATGCCTCACTTCGATGTCTAGCGTTGCCAGAGGTGAATCCCGTGCTGCACTGCTGCATTTTCAAGAAATACAAGGGGAGTGTGGGGCTCTGTGTGTGTGTAATTTGTGTTGAATGTTTCCTCCTCTCCCATTTCTCCTCTTCCTTTCAGCTCACTCTTCACCCTCTTCCAAAAGGAAAGAGTAAGTTTAAACTCTTTCGTCAGATCACCCTCATCAAAGGGAAGTGGGTTGCAGCCTGAGTGGGATTTCCCAGACCCCTCCCATCACCCAGATTCCTAAAGCTGGGTTAAAGCAACTTAAAATCTTCCTGCATAGAATTTTCCCTCGCAAAAATTAGACCTCATGAAAATAAATAATTCCCAGAGGAAATTTTGATTTGATTACAAATATTGACTTGCTTGAGGGAAGTTTTTTTTAAAGAAAAATCCATTTGGAATCAACATTTTCAAATTAAACATGTATGTTCACTCTGTTACAGTACTTAACCTGGAAAAATACCAATTTTGTTTCCAGTGGTTGGGGATTTTAGGAGTTTCTTCCATCCATATTTTTCTGCAAGAGCTGAACAAGAGATGACTTAAAATTGGGCAAAGCAGGCAAAAGATTTGTTTCCATTTTAAGGATTAAAAAAAAATGTAATATGAAATGTTGTAAATCATTTTCATGCTTCTAAAGAAAACATAAAAAATGCATAAATACGTGTACTAAAGCTGTAGTCGCTGGAGATGCCTGAGCTGCAGAAGCATCAGGCAGAGCAGACACGGTGGGTGCCGTTCCTCTGGCATCGCTTGGATGGTCTCCATCACACCACTGCTCCCGTTTCCAGCAGGTCAGGAGTGATTTTGCATGGATGTGGCAGCCACATGGTGGGAAAAACTTGGTGGTCCACCAGCTTAGTGTTGACACCAACCTTTGCATGGGCGTCCGCTCATTTACGGTTGTACTTGATGATCTTTGAGGTCTCTTCTAACCATAATGATTCTATGATTCTATGATTTCTGGGTTGAATTCATGAGCATGGGGACCCTCAGCATCTGGCCCCTAAGGGCATCCAGACCAGTAGATGTTTGCATGGGTCACTGAACTCAGTTTAGGGCTTCACACCCCACCAAAACTGGCCGTCAGACACCCCTCAGCCCTTCTGGGGTTTGGGCCTGCTAGACAAAGCCAAAACCAACTGCTTAGGACATCTGGTTTTGTTTTTTCGCCCCAGATTCTCTCTTTCTCCACCGAGAGTGATCCTTCTGCTCTCGGAAATGCTCAAGTTGAGCTGAAACACTTCAGAAACAACACACATTTCAGGACATGGGGTACGCAGGTGTGAATGAGTGCTGTTTTTGCCACTTTATGGATTAAAAAAAAGTAAGAAACCAACTTAGCTGCACCCAATGTAGGAGCTTTGTCAAGGGAGAGGGGCAAATTATTCTTTGTACAAGAAGACCCTGGTGAGCTCTGTGTCCTGCTTGGTTTTGGAGGGGAAGGAGTGGATATGAGGAAGAAGGAGCTGGAGGAACAGCAGCCCTCTTGCGATGTAGGCAAGGTTTCCATGCGCTGCCATTTGTCCTGTGAGAGGCATCGACGGGGGCCAGTCTTCAGCCAAACATCTCTCTGCCAAAATAAAACAAAACCCCATTTATTTTAAAACTAAAAAAATGATCATCATAAGTGACCCTGTCTGGATTTGGGGGCTCTCTTGAACCCTGAATCGGGGGGCAGAGGGGTTAAGCTCTCCCCGGAGTCAGAGACCCCCCTGGGTCCCCGGCAGCAGCAGCTGCTCAGGTCCCTGCTGAAGATAAGCAAGCTCCAGCAGACACTGCTCGCTGGAGGCATCCAGGTATCAGCCAGAAATCACTCCAGATAGTGGAATTGCTTTTCAGGAACACTTTATTAATAGACACACATAACAAATCGCTGATAACAAATGCAAAAAGCCCTTGGACTAAAGGCCTGTTTGCCCAGGCAATATCCCCACTGAGCGCAGCAGCCATTAGCGGCAGCGGGAGGCAGCGGGAGCAGCTCTCTTGGCAGGAGAGCCGAGCTTTCACATCAAAGCAGGAAAACAAATGCCTGAACTGTTTACCACAGCGAAGGTGCAATTTCTGCACCTTCTCAGCCATCCTTTAGCATGCAGTTGAGCGGGTGCTGGGCTCCAGTAAGCGATGCTCAAGCCTGCTTTACAGCACACGTGGCACAGCAAAGCCTGGAGACCCGGTTGCAGTGCCTGGTGTTTGCCCATCGCTGCGGTGGGCAGTGCAGGTGGCTGGCCCTTACTCCGTGATTCCTCAATACTTTGCTCAAACAATTCTGTTTCAAATACACTATGCTGTGCAGACATGATTAAGCTGTTTAGGACGAGGGATGTTGCCAATGCGGATAACCTCTCTTAAGGTTAATTAATCATCTGTAAACCGACCTTTGGATGTATGTTGTTATTCATCAGTACTCCTGAACTAATGGGTCAGATGATTTTTAAGCCACTGGGTTTTTTGTCAAAGACTTTAGTTATTTCATAATTGAGGGCAACTGCTGAAGTACAGGCAGAGCAATGCCCCGGGGTGCCACCTCTGTGCGGGATGCTCATGCTTGCCTGTCATTTAGACCACAGCCTGGGTTTAGGCTGGACCACAGCCCAGGTTTAGGCTGGACCATAGCCCAACAGTCACTGTTCTTCCCCACCTGCGTATTTCTTCCTTGAAGCCTCACTGACCTTAAACTATCTTGAAGACTCCTCTCCAGGAGCTTGACATTTAAAAGTGCAGTGACAGAAAATAACTTCTTCTAAAAATACGTGTAACTTATTTACCAGCACGAGGAGAGGGAGAGAAGAATTCCAATGACGGCATACATATACATCGCACTGCTCGACTGTGACTTTTCGTTGATGCCACGTGGTAGCACCACTTTCTCCTCCAGCAAAGCTGCTCCCTGCGTTACGGTGGCATGCAAGGTTTTTCCCCCCATGTCCAAACCTGGGATAAGGAGAGAGGGGATCCCCATGTCCCCTCCCGGGCTGCCAGGAGAGCACAGGGTAAGGTTCCAGGCTTGGGGGACCCAAGGAGTTGATTTAACATCTCACAGCCACCAAAAGTAGAAGGCAGCAAAAGACAAGCCACCGTTTATTGAGAAAACACCCCATGGATCATTCTTTGTCAGATTACATAAATGAAGAAGGAAAAAAAAAAAAAAAAAGAAGAGAAAAAAAGAAATCCAAGACTAAATGCTGCACAAATCGGTGAGCTCAGTACTCGGGAAACTGCTGATATCTCCATGGGGAAAAGCCTCCTGTATCCCATGTCCTCCCAAGTGAGAGCAGACCCTGCCCAAACGGGCTCTTCACCCCCTTCCCCACCCAAAACTACAGCGTAGCCATGGGGGAGTCTCCTGAATGTGAGGCGTTCATGTATCTTTAATTATTGTTTCAGCCACATAAATCCATGCTGAATTAAAATTCATGATGGTTCTAGGGTACAAGTGCAAACAATTTGTTCGGTAAACTTTGCTCTAATTGGCATTCTGAAAATTTCCTGTTAATCAAGCCCCTTGGGCTCGGTTTACCAGTGTAGTTCTGCCTGCGAATGTCAGTGCTCGAAGGGTGCACGCATGTATGCCTATTTCAAGGGTCTTTATACGATATTAACTCATACACCTTGTCCTCACATTAATTTGCAATTTTTTAACAACCTTCTGTGGCCCTGTCTTTTATCTCGCTGCTTCATTACTCGAGGCAAGCAAGTGAGCGGAAGAGCATTTGTAAAACCCAAAACAAAATTGCACTCAGAAATGTCTAGGATCTGAACGTGAAACGTCCCTGAGGGCGCGTGAAATTCCTCCCTGCAGGAACCATCTTTCCCGTGGCACTTGACTCCAAGTGCCCACAGGAGAAATGAGAAGATATTCCAGCCAGCACGATAAATGTCAGGCGTTTGAGCGGTGCCGCTGCACGGAGCCTCCAGCCCCAGAAACGGGGCTACCGAGGTGGGTAGTGCTTTGGTCCTCGAGCCAAAGCTACGAACATCACCTGAAGAACCAAGGCATGAGCAGAGCTGCTTTTTCATTCCATCCCCATGTGCATGGAGAACATCAGAACTGACTCCAGGAGATGCCAGGGTCTGGAGGAGTCCCGCTGCAGAGCCTCGCTTCCCATATACCGTCCAACATGGACCAATTGGCCAATTCTGGATCTTTTTCCCTAAGCAACACCCTCTCTGCAGCGATCCCCAGTCAGTCCCACCTGGGACCACTGCCAGGAGGATTTTAGGAGTTTTCAGTGATTCCCCCTGCTTCAGTTTTGCAGCCTTATCAGGCTCGTCCTTAACTTACATCCCAAGAGATTTGGGAATAGGAGAAGCTATGTATAACCTGAGTGTCTCTTCCCGCCGGCACAGTAAGCTGGAAGAACAGAAATAACAAAATAATGAGCATCTGACAGAGATCAGGGAAGCGGTGGAAAAGCTCTCCTGGATGAAAATAAGAAGTAAGGAAACATATGAGAACTGGCAGTTCCCAGAAGAGACCAAAGATGGTGCACAGCAGCAAACTGCTCCCCTGTGAAAGCAGATAAGAAGCATAATTAGATGGCGTTACGGCGGCAGCAGGGTCTGGAAGCTGGAAAGAAATTGTATGGAAAGCCGAAACAGGCACGGGCCTTGCTGGGGACAGAAGAATAATACAGGTCCACAGCATGAGAGTGGCTAAGTCAGCACACGCAAGGTTTCGGAGGCAACCAGCAAGGGTCTGCAAATAAATTTGACGTAAAATGAGAACAGCAAGATGTGTAGGGGCGTACGTGTCTGGGGAAGGGGAACAGACTGAGCATTCAAAGGAGGAATTTGTCCCGTCTCCCTTATTTCAGTCTTTATAAAAAGGTTAATTGTGAACGAAACTTAACAAAACAGGCTTTGAAGGGAACTGTGGAGAAGACCAGCATAAGGAAAGAAGTTTAAAGCCATTTGGATATGTCAATGTATTCAAAAGGAGAGGATCTGATGAAATGCACCCAAGAACATTGAACCCTTGGTGGTTATCTTCAAAATTTATGAAGGCATAGAGGTCCCTGGAGATGAAAGAAGCACCCTTCTTCAAAGAGGATACTTTAAAAAAAAGTTTATAAATTTGAATCATTTTAATCTCAATTCCCTGAAAGTGGCTGGAAAAGTGTCTTAAATGAGCAACTTGTAAGATGTAAAATGATGACTAAAACCAAAGAACATGGGTTTGTCAAGAACCAGTCATGTCAACCCAATTTAATTTCCTGCTATGATAAGGCAACAGGTGTACTTGATGATGGGGAAGCAGAAAATACGAGTGAGGCCTTTTGCATTTTCCCACTGGACAGCCTCGAACCAGCTGAGAAAACACCCTCTAAAACCAACCAGAGCTCAACTGGCACAGTAACCGCTCCTGAAGAGGAGGGATCAAGGGAGAACAAGGTTTCTCCAGCCTCCACTACGGCTCTAGAGGAGGGGCTGTCAACCTTCCTCTCCATACAGCCAATGGGTTGCCTTTCTCCAATTTGGCAGTCCACAGTTTTGCCCAAGGACAGATGGAAAATTGAGACTAAACCGTTGTTATGCTGATTTCTAGCACCTCGTGTTGGTTTATCCTTAATTTCCCCATGACATCAGCATCCCCCTGTGTATTTAAGCAGAAACATTTTGATGCAGCATTAGCTCACTTTAGCCTCGGATGCTGGCATGGAGCCGAGAAGATGCTTTTGGTGGAGCTTCAGTCACTCCACCTGGTTTGGAAATGGTGTAAATTTGTACAAGCAGCCTGCGAAGCCTGCATGTGAGTGTGGAGGCTTTGCCACTCCACTCCGGGCCCTCCGGGTGGAGGGGTGGACTGGCGGATGGGGGCCCTTGCAAGCCCCAATCGAGGGACTTTGTGAGCTGTAAGAACGGCTGCTGGAGGAATGCAGGAGCAGAAGCTTTTGATACAGTTTCAACAATGTGTAATTATCAGGTAGCTGAAAATTAGCCCATCTGTGCCTCGGGAAAAGACAATGAGAAGTTATGTGTTACTAATGGCTCAAAAGCGCTGGCAACACAAAACAGGAAATTTTCAGTAAAATTTTTTCTTAAGGTAATGTAATTACACGGTGTAATCCCCAAATCTCCTGACTTTTTGGTGGTTTATGATAAAGCTTATGAGGTCTTCATCCTCCTTTCTTTTTCCTCTCCTCATTGCAGCAGCACGGTCTTTGGCATTTTGAGCAGTGCCAGCCGTCTGGCTGGGCCACCTAAAGCAGCAGATGTGGGTAACATAAACTGCCTTTACAACAGAATAGCTAACGACATGTATCAGGTTTTTCTAAAGCAGATTGTAAATACTCCTCACCGTGCCTTTGCCACAGCCTCACTATCTGAATGCAAAGCACCCGAGCTTGTAATACTATTTCGGATAAAATTTCTGTGCCGGTAGAGTTGGCCGGCCAGAGGCTGGGTCACTGATCCAGGTCAATGCACATGCAAGCATCAACGCGGTTCAGATTTAGGACCCCTTTTGTTTTCTCTGCTTTTGGTCCCTGCTGATCCAGCATGCTAAAAAAAAAAAAAAGAGCATGCTTTCTTTAAGTGCCTTGAGGATCCAGTGATAAGGTCTTTGGGGGTTGATGAAGCAAAACCGGGATAGCATAAAACTCATGCAAACAGTCCAGGCAGGGTAAATAGCTCATGATTTTTTTATTCATACTTTTGTCTGTGGAATAACTGGGAGCAAATTGCTTTTTCTTTTCCTAGGCCAAATTATTCAGAGAATTTTTCTGCTGATTTTTGCTATTCTCCCTTACAAGAGCATTTGCTCGCGAAGATGGCCCGCTTAGCTCTGAATGGAAAGCAAATGTTGCCTTCACCTTCAGTGAACTTTGAAGCAATTGATTTTTACCGGTATAAAAGAAGAGCTGAGAAGTGACAGCTCCTGGGCTTTGCGGAGGATGAATTTTGCCATTTCACGACTGTCCGTGCAGGAGGATGCAAGCGTCCCAGAAGAAAGATGACAGATGCTCTTTCAACTCATCCCTGTTCAGCCACCAGCCCTGTCCTCTTTCACACGTGGGGTCCGCGGACCGCCAGCTTCTCTGCAGCCGCTGTGCAGATGCTTTAAGCAACCCATAATAGGGAGGACTCCAAGGAAAATTATTCTTGCTAGCTTTTGTCTGGTAATCTGAGGTCAAGAAAACAAAGTGCTTCCTCTCCGCTCTCTCCAGCGCTGTGGCGAGAAATGCAGCCAAGCTCCGGCACCGAGAATAAAGGCAGAGTTGGCACAAACACAAGAGCTTCTTAAATGAGTTTGCCATTAGCCGGAAGGGCTGCAAATTGAAGCGAAGATAAGCCCCTTAGCATTTCCCTTCTTTAATCCAAGTCTCGTAAAAACGGAGATGTGTTCCTATTCAGCGGGCTTTATACAGAGGCAGGTATTTCATTTACCCGAAAAACCCCTGGATCGGATAAATTATTAATGTTATTTATAAAGGCAATTCTGCCATTCAGCAACTTCTTTTGGATCCTTACGCTTAATCTCACTGCTTAGCATAAGATACACTCCAGTTAAAAGGCAAAATCACATTCCCTTATAAGGCCTGCAAAATAAGAGAGTGCTGAGGTGCCTGAAAAAGGTTGTAGTTTAAATTCCGCTACAAAGACTAATACATTTATCAGTGGCAAACATAAGCCCTGATTTCCACTTGCTTGTACCCTCCCTGCGTGCTGGATGGGGCCTCACTCACACGCATCAAGAGCCATCAAAGCTACTCAGCGAGAACGACAGAGATGCAAAAGACACTAGTACTTATACAGCCTCTGTAAGGCTGTTTGGTGGCTGGGTGGAGCCGTATGGTGAGACAGCAAGTAACCCTGTCCTCTCTTATAACGTGTCCTACAATATGTCCTATAACATGTCCTGCTCTGGGACACCCACAGCCATGACTTTGGCTTCTGCAGGCTGAGCCCTACACCCACCCAACAGACCAGGGTGTTATCAAGGGCAGAGACACCAGCAGACATCTCCCAGCACCTCACCGAGCAGAGGTGTGGGCTCCTGCGGACAGGTGATGGAGTCAGGATGCTTGGAGTCCCAAAACAGGTCCTCAGGGACCCTGGGAGAGCTGCCACCAGGCAGACGCTGGTGGCATTGCAGATCTCGACCCCAGCAAAACCAGCGTGGCACATAACCACGAAGAGCAAGGGAATAAACATGAGAAGTTGGGAGTCCTGGTGCATGGCTAACATCGGCGTTCCAGTTGCAATGGTGGAACACAATGGACCAGTTCCCACGGCAGAGTGCCAGCGCCAACAGGTAAAGCAGCACTGCTCCTGTCAGCAGGGTGGCAATAGGTATTTCAGGGTTAAATGCCCACACTGAGGAAGAGGAGAGCTGGCATCTCCCAAAAAACATATGCTCGAGCCTCTAGGAGGGGAATAAAGGCTCCTTGCTCCCACTTCAGGACTACACGTGGCATTAACTAAAATGTGTTCCCCCGGTGCGGCCCCACATACACCCTGGCAGCTGTCACAGCAGTCACACACAGCCATAAGACATTTGCCAAATTTGAGGGCAATGCACAAGTTGCATGTCAGGGAAAGGCAGTGCATGGGAATTGCAGGGAGGTTTGGAAAATTTCTCATGAAACGCTTCCTCCACACAATACGTATGTTCCCTGAAACCGTTTTTTCAGCATTTTCCTCTCCAAAGGCTGCACGAAAAACTGTTTAATTGAGCAGTCAGTGCTGGCTGATGTTTTGTTTCAGCACGATTTGAACCAAGGCAAGGTATTTTTGTTTGCTAAACTCGCTCAACCTTTTCACAGTAGGGTTACGACAGCAACGTGTCTTCTTCATAGACGGCGTCGCCCTTAGGGAAGCAGCACACGGGACTTTCAGGATTCGTTTTTTCTCCTGGGCTGGGACAAGCGGCGGCTCGTGGGTGGCTGCGTGTTTTGCCTTTGATCAGCCACAAGCAGGGAGGGCTCCTGCAGCTGCGCTTGAAGCTGGAGATGTCTAAGCTATGGGCACCACAGAGAAGCACACTTTTATGTCAAAACAACTTATAATAAGAATTTAAGTTTGTTCAGGGAGCTGGAATGAAATATTTAAACACAGCATCATAGTAGCATTTTATTCTCATGAAAATGCTGAAATGCCATTTGCAAACCAGAAATGTTTTAAAATTTGCTTTGAAATAGCAGCGCCTTTATGCAACTGTTTTGTTTTTTTCTTTCCAGGAAGAAACAAATGGGGAGAAAAAAGCTGAGATATTGGCCATTTCCTCACAAATGAGACGTCTGCTTTTCAGTCTGTTCTGGTGAGTCTGTTTGGAGCCATCATTCCCATTTGGAGGAGAGAGAATCAGCCTCGAGAGCAGCCTACGTTGTTGCATCCAGCATTCAAATTACATTATCTTTGTTTCTTACACTGACAACGAGACATTTAGGTTGGAGAACTCCACTGGGCATTAGAACTGCTCTGAAGGGTTTGCATGATTTGAAATAAATGTCATAAAAGAAATAGCAAGTTCTTGTATAAAAGCACAGCTGTCCTACTTTTTTTTTTTATTAGAGCATTTTTCACTTTCTTTAGGTACAGTTTATTCATTTGCAGTTCTTAATTTCCCTATGTATATATTATATCTTATTAAACACAAGAAGTCAGGCTGCTTCGGTCCCTCCTCAAGACTCGGATAGTTTCTTATCTGATTCCTTGCTGCTCCCAAGCAGCGCACGGCTCTGGGTAGGTAGCCCAGAGCCACCCAAGCTCTTTGGTGTCTGGGTCTGGGTGGCATTTGTGCCATCTCAAAATTCAGTCACTGTAAGTGACTTACAGTGATTGAATTTTGAGAAGTGAATCAAACTATTTTCAATGGGAAAAGCAGTTCTTTAGGCAGTTCTGGCCAAATTTGGCATTTGAGGTTCAAATCGCTATTAAGAAAGGGTTATCCTGTAATAGTGACCAAAATACACTTGAATCCAGTATCTTAGCAGGATCAAAAAGTCCCAAATTCCTTAAGATGATGTCTGACTTTAAAAAAAAGACCTTCTGATTTGTATACAGTTTGTTCATAGGGGTTTTTAATACAAAATTCAAAGAACTGTAAGGATAAAATGTTGGCAAGCAGTATAAAAAACTGCTTAAAAATAACATATGAAAGTGTCAGAAGAAATGTGTATCATTTATCCACACTGAGGATCCAAAATAGCTGAAATGGTTCAAAAGAGGAGTAGAGTAGGCATAAGAAAAATCCTTCTGAACTGAAGGCAGGTCTAAACAGAGAGTGTAGACAGAAGCATATCTTGGCCAGTTAAATGCACAATGATAATGTCAGGCTAGTACAAGATTTTAAGGCACAAAAGGCAGCTTCCTCAGCAGCTGGCATGAGTAGGACAGACCTGAGAATTTTCTAGTCCCCAAGCTCTAGAGGAAGCTATGGTGGTCCTAGGGATTTCTCTTCAGATCAAGCTGTCCCGTATGTAACCAACATTTTGGAAGCCAGCAGATCTCCAGCCTGCAAACTTTGCTCTTCTAAATCCTCCCTGAGATTTGATCCAAATGAGCCATTGTGAAGTCTCTCACAAGTTGTAGACGCACTGTGAAATAAGATAAAATCAGCCTCTCTTAGCAATGCAATAATCAGGAGCTCACAATGCCTCCAGCTGATCCCAATTTCCCCATTAGTTCACCAGCTCCTTGCTGGTGAAGCTCTCACAGCCATTACCAGCACCCAATCCTGCACCAGCCTCTCTTGTTGCTTCTCTCAGAGACCATCCGTGCCCATGTAAATCTGGCTGTGATTTCTTCTGCCCTAAAAGCAGATCCTAATCAATGATGTTCCCACCATACAGATGGAACAGCACTTAAAATGTAGCCATGCTTGGAAACCTGCACCAAACTGGTGGCATGTTAACCCATTCTTTTGGCCATCCACCTTCCTCACTCACCTGCTTCTTGCCGCTACAAACAGGGAGGCAAAACTCCTGCGATCGTTGTGCAGGTGATTAGAGGAAATTGCATTGCTGAAGCACTCTGTGGATGCAGCCGTGCTTCAGCTCTTGGCTTGCCTGCTGGTAAGCTGCCAGAGAGAGGGAAGTGTAGGCATAAAATGAATAGCAGAAGAGATTGCAGGTAATTATGTTTCTTAAGCTGTTAACAGGATTGGCCATTTGATAAATGAGAGGATTTGGGAATGTTTTGTCACTGACAAGCCATTGTAAGATCCGAGTGGAAACGGGAGCGTTTCTCTTCCGTAGCGTGAACAAGAAGGAAATTCTCCTGGGATGCTTACGTACCGTGAAATTCATCTGAAACCTGGATGACAGTGCATGGAGGTGAAAGAACAGATATAGGACTCCTTCTGCTAAAAAAAAAAAAAAAAGAATCAGGTCTCTTGCATATGCGATTAATTTGGTTTCGGTGCCCCTCTGGTGTCCCCAGAGGCTTCTGTTCTTTATGGTGCCCCGTCACATCCCTGCATATGGTGTTTGGTACCACCATGGCTCCTCAAATCCCTCCATCTGCTTTTCAGTGCTTGGAATCCCTCCTGTCTCCCCTGTGGTTCCCTCTACTTCTCGGTTTGCTTTTGTGGTTCCCTGGCTAGCTGGGGAGGCAAGAGGGAAACCAGCACCGCTCTGTTTGTTCTTCTGCTCCAACAGTGCCCTGTGGAGTGGTTTTGGGTACTCCTGGAGCTCCTCTGTTTCTTTTCCAGTGCCCTCAAAGGTCTTGATGTGCCTTTCAGGGTGTCCCAGAGCTTTCAATTTGCTTTTTGGTGTCCCCCACCCCTAGAAATCTATGTGCTTTGGTGTCCCCAGGAGCCCCATGTGTGCTCTGTGGGCACTCAGGACTATCAGTCCCATCACGCAGCAGTGAGGCAAGGCAAGACCCATGGTCTCACAGCCATCTGCATGGGGATGGGACACAGGGACACATCTTTTTAAGCCATTTGCCAATGAGTTGGTCTGAAGCAGAAGGGTAGGATGAGAGCAGGACCTACTCCAAGGGAGGGGAGAGAAAGCAGGACTCACCTCAGGAATGGCTCATGAGGTTCCTCTGGTGTGAAGGGTTTTGCTCCACAGCAAGGGAAGGTGGTGTTGGGAAAGCAAATTGCACAATTTAAAGTCATGTTAAAAATCATCTTGGATGTCAGCGCTGTGTGGCCAGTGGCTCCGGGCATCTCCCGTGGACATGGCCCTCTCTGCTGTGATCCCCTGGAGCCTATATCCTGCCCGAAACAGATCCAGCTTTCATTGCAGAGCCCAGCACTGAAGGTCAGAGAAAGTGGTAAGTAAAGAACAAATAAAACTCCCTTGTGCTGTTTTCTGGGGCTGCCTCCCCCAGCCAGGGCAGGTTCCTTGCAGGATCAGAGCCCAAAGCAGCCCCTGTTTGTGTGCAAGAGCAAAGGAGGAGGGGAAGGCTCTACCAAATCTCCATCGCAGCTTTTTAATTCTTTGCTTTACCTGGTTTTTAGCAGCCAAAGCTAGATTATTTGTATTGTTTTGGTTTCCCTGCAGTCATTAGCAGGGAAGGGTTGCCAGGAAGCTGGTGCCTCTCAAATCTCATTTTCCCAGCAAAGCCTGGGCAATGGGCAGAGGAGACACACTCCTCGTTTCAGTCCTGAGAACAGTCTGGAGCAAGGGCTGGGTGCCCAAGAAGAGAGGCAGGGTGGGGGCAATGACAGTGTTTTCTTTTATTTGTAGTACATCCTGCACTGGGCAAGCGATAGCAGAAATTCATCCAAACAGCCTGGACATGCACATAGCCCCACCTTCTCCCCAGAGACAGGATAAGCAGCCCCCTCTCCAGTGGCCCTACCTGGGGAAGAAGTTTCTGTGGTCCTGCCTGGCTGGCATTCCCAGCAGGCGCAGGCTGCCTGTCCCCCAGGAGGTAGGTAAAGCAGCAGCTGCCTCTTTGGGAGATTTAAGTAGTAAGAGACACAAGCAAGTTCCTACAGTTTTATATTTGAGCTCTTCTCAACAGCAAAGTGGTGATTCAGCCTGAATAGATGTATTGGGTATGAAGAAGAGACAGGTTTTGACCTCAGCTGCATTAGTTGGTAGCAGCATCCCAGAGGGACATAGCCTTGGTGGTTCAGCCCTGGTGACAGTTCCCCAAGCAGAGCAATGTTCTGCCCGTGAGTCATGCTGCAATTACCCAGTTTCTGTACCAACTGCAAACAACCCCAAAAATTGCGCAGGAATTTCCTTTTGGGAAATAGGTTTGGTCTGCTCATACACTCCGCTCCAGCACTTGGGGCTCCTAAAAACAGCGATCATTGCAGAGGCCGAGTTGTGTGGAGGTAGAAACCCTGAGTGGCATTTTTATCCTCACACAACTGATTTGAGCTGCAGAGTGAGGTCTCGCAGCCACTGTCACCTCCTGCCTTGGCTGCTCTGGATGGGCCTTGCCCCACTCTGGCAACTTCTCTGGTGGGGTCTGCCCCTCACCCACCTCTGCACTTACGCCTCATCTCATTACCCTGTAAAGGAAATTTTTTAAGACTTTTAAAGGCTTCCTTATAAAGGCAGGCTTTTTTAGAGACTTCTTTTAAAGAATAACAAGATGAGACTTAAGTGCAGAGGTGGGCAAGGCCCACATGGAGTGGCTGGTGCTGCCTGACTTTGCTCCCCAGCCTGGGTGAATAGTGTGGGCACAAAAAAGCCACTCAGATTTTCTGCCTTCACACAGCTCTGTCTCTGCAGTGATCACCATTCAACTTCCAAATAAGTTGGGGTGCCCCTGCCTTTCCAGGTGCCCTACTGTCCTCCCCCAGATAAACACTTTCTACCCTCCATTTAATGGCGAGATTTATGAAGCACATTGGAACACAGACTTCAGCAGCCGGAGCTGTGTTTGCTGGGCCCTTGCTGAAACGGAGTGAAGAGCAAGCTGGGCTGAAGGGAGCATCCATGAAGGCAAAGAAATACCCCTTCTGGCACTTATCCCCTGCAAGGAAATAGGAGCTGCCGCAGCAAGACAGCCACGGCCGTTGGCTGCTCCCTTTTAGCTCCACCAGCACAGCAACAAACTCTTTCTGATGCAGGAGCTGTGGGACAAGCTGAGGATGAGGAGCAGGGCAAGGTCTGCTCCAGAGATCTGTTAACAGGCATCAAGTAAACAACGTGTTGAATAAACCGAAAGTCATCTTATCTCAGTTGTGGCTTGCTCCACTTTTTATTTCCAAGAGGAAAACTAACCCAGCGTGATGCCAGCATGCTTGATTCCTGCTCAGCACTTCCTGTGGCACAGCTCCGCAGCAAGGGCTGCAGGGAACTGGCAAACACAGGCCCTTTCCTCCGGTGGCAGCTCCTTAAGGGGTAAATGAAGGCAAAATCCCATTCCTACTCCTTCCGACAGGGCCTCTAGAAAACAAGGTCACTTACTCTTTGCAGCTCAAGCTGAAGTCTAAAATGGTGGCCTCAAGCAGCTTGTGGAGGGCAGGCAAGGCCTGAAATAGCAGTTATTCTTAGCAATGGGCACCTAGGAAAACAGAGAAATAGCAGGAACAGAAAGTCCTGACGCTTTTCCTCTACAAACAAGAGGACGCAAACCCCTGTTTTCACCCAAGCAGGGGCAGGCATGCAGATGTGCACACTGGATTTGTGTCCCCTTGCTCCAGCAGCCCCCAGTCCCAGCCAAGCCCAGGGTTTCCCTTCTCCACATACAGCAGGAGCTAGAGCTTCAGTCATAGCCAGGCAAGGCAAAATCTCTCCCAAAATTCATCCAAAAGCATAGGGCAGCCACAGGAACACAGCTGTCACCTTGAGTGGGTTGTAGTTCAAGCACAGAGATGCTTGTTCTTGCCAGCACATTTAGGAAAAGAAGATGGCTTGCCAACTCGCTCCTGGGGTAGATGGATGAGAAAGACTTCCCAAAGGGCTGACCCACAGTGGCAGCCTTTGCCTTTTATAAAACCCTTGCCAGCCATGGGAACTAGAATGATCAGAAAAAGCTTTTATCTACAACAAAGAGCATCTGACAAGGGAAGGCCAAGCCAGCTGCTACCTTTAGTCCCAGCCAGCCCTACGAGACATGCCCACCAGCAACCCCAGCACCACAAAGACGATCTCAGTCCAGAAGCCAACTACCACCCGCTCCAAACAGCCTCAGCTCAGCAGCTGACCCCCTGGACGGCAGCCCTCTTGCAGCCCTCGCACCCCTGTGAGGGAGGTACCAGACCTTTTGGGTGTTCTTCTCAAACAGTAACTGGGAAACAAACTCTTCAGCTCAGATTTAACTGGTCTCTGCAGTGTAGCACTCTGTGCTTTCACTGCAGAGCCCTGAAAATAACCCACCACCACCATGTCAGTCATGAGAGGTCCTCGCAGAAGGACCTGGGATCACCGTGCCTCTGGCTAGCAGCAAGGGATCCCCTCCAGATCCCCCTGCCTGGATGTTCTGGGCACAACCAACCCACCAGGAATGGGGTACACAGGCCCCCAAAGCCTCCTTGAGGTTTAGCTTTCATCACTCACCACTTCAGGGCACTTATCCAACATCTCCTCCTGTGCCCACATCCTCCCTTGCTCCTCATATCATCAGGTCTGTGCTCCTTGCCAGGGACTTCCAATGCTTCATTGCAGCAAAACAGCATCATCTCTGCTGAAAGAAGAGCTCCTTGTAAGCAAGTGAGGGTACAATCAGATCAACAAGGGTCTCTCCAACACCTCAGGTCCCAGGTCAGTCTCCTGCCCTGCAAACTCCAGCCTAACATATGCTGTTTGGGAACAGGTTTGCTGCTGAGAAAGATCCCAAAATCCCAGCAGCTTCCTAAAATGCCCTGCCTGACAGGGAATAGCATGCACCATGTCCCATCTGATGACACATCTCTTGTGCTCTGCGCAGAGCTGCATGCCCACCATGCACCCTGCCCCACAAGACCCACGGGGGACATGTGCAGAGTCCCCAAATCATCCCTGCACCAGTGCAGGAACAGGCAGGTGCTTTATATCTCCTCTTTCTCCAGAAGCCATGCTCAGGAAGATTTTTGTGCTGCAGCACATCTCAGCCCTCGCAGAGGGATCCCCCCCAGCGATCAGGACCCTTGTGCCCACAGGCACCACCCTTCCAGCCACTCCTCTGTGGGGTCCCTGCACACCAGTATGGGGGACAGGCCCCAGGTGCTGCAGAGCTCAGCCCCAGCAACCTGGAGCTCTCCCACTCCAGTGCAATGCTGCTCATGGTAGCTTCATTCCCATCTCGGGAACCAGACCAACAACTCTTTTTGGAGAAGAGGCTGATGCTCCTGGTGCAAGCACTCCTGGTCTCATCCACTCTCCTCTCTGCCACATATCCCTGCAATCCAAAAATGCCCACAGACTCTAATAGAGGACCAAGCAATCACACACAGAGGAATGAAACTCTCTGTCTCCTGAGTCAAGCTGGGAAGAGTAAC
>NW_009636345.1:29837-34190 GCF_000690535.1 Cariama cristata | reverse complement strand
AGTGCCGACCCAGCCTTAAACGGTGACAGTCTCTTTGACCTACAGACTGCCACACAGAGAGCGGGCCAGGGAAGATCAGAACAGGATCTACTCCTCAAGTCTGGGCTCAGCCCACAACATGACTTTTGTGGAGGGTGACTATAGCCTAATGCCAGAAGACTTGTACCCACCATTTCAAGTACTGTGGCATGCCAAGAAAGTGACACAGGATAGTGTAACTAAAGCCTGATTCTGCTCAGCTGTAGAGCAGGTTTCCATGAGCACAACCCATGCTCAGCTGACCACAGAAGACCATAGCAGTGAAGGGAACATCTGGAAGGCCTACAGCTTCCATCCTGGTTCCTGGATGTGCTTTGCCTCATGAAAAGCCATGCTAGGGGGAAATCTGCTGTTCCCGAGCCAGATCAGGGCTTGGGAATGGCAGACATCCTGGAGAGAAATTCCTGGGAACCTCTCCTGTGCATACACCCATATGAGTACTCGGTGTCATGCTGTTGAGAAGGAAAAAGACACAGCAAAGAAGTGAGGCAATTAGCTGTTCTTCAAAGAATAATTTCAGAAACAAATGAGTACTACATGAAAGGGGCAGTAAAATTATAGCTGTAGCACCTGCACAGCACCTCCTAAAAAGAGTTTTTCAGGAAAGTCCTGGTTTTCAGGTGGCTTCCAAGATTGTTATCAGACCTCTTTGAAAAATCAGACTGTAAAATCCACAATAACTCTTTAGGTAAAAGAATGACACTCTCTCATTTTGACACTGTTATTCTGACTGGGCTTTGGCTGGCTCTACCTGCTAACAAACGGTGCCGGAGAATGAACATGACCAAACAGAAGAGAACTTTGGTTTGTAAATGTAGAAATCTGAAACAGGAGTTAAAGTATGATGAATTGCCAAAACGTGGAGGAGGAGATACTTGATGAGACGAATAAAAGAGATATTTCAGCAAAGCCAATACTAGGAGTCATTAGCCTAATCAAATTATGCAATAGTTTTCTCTACATGAGATCAGCAAAAGACTAAACTTAATTCCAGCTCAGCAGAGGCAGCCAATCTAATCTTGACCAATTTTACACATGATGACATCATGAGTCAAAAATACTGAGGCAAAGAGGAACAAGAGATAATAAAATGGCCATGGGGATTAGCCAGATCATGAAAAATAACAGAAATAATTTTAAGTGGAAGATACAAGACCTGCCCAATCATCCTTTAGTATTACCAGCTAGCACATTTCTTCGTATCTCAGCCTATACTGTTAACACTAAGAAAATGGAAGCAAGCAGAGAAGATTATGGGCTTTCATTTAACAGGGACATTTTGGTGGATAAGATCATGTACTCTGTTCTGAACAAAAGATCCTTGTGCTTGAGATGAATACACACTTAGGAGATGGGTAACTTAAATTGCCCTTGTCATGAATTCCTATATCATCTTGCTGAGATGCTGTAGGAAGGGAGAAGACCAGGGAGTTAAGTCCTCTATGCCAAGATATCTCAGGGAGGTTAACAAGCAGGGGTTAAGAAGCAGGCAGAGACATCTGTAAAGAGCACTGAGATTTCGGTGAGTGTCACTGTTCCTCTCAGTGCCCTCCCAGCACACCAGCTCTGCCTGCAACCCATTGCCCATAGACTCTGCAAGGCCAACGGAGAAAGCCAGGTTGTTCACAAGACAGACAGAGGATCCCAGACATGAACGCAGACTCAGTTACTTTTTAAGCCTACCTTCATTCTGCTCTGAGGAATAAGGGTCTGCTTTTACTCCTTTACCCTCTGTTTATCTCTGAATCCTCACAGCCCTAGAAGGACCAACTGCCCCTTCCACGTAGGCACAGGGAGAGCTCAGCAGAGAGGAAGGGTTATGAAGAATTAGGTGGCTGCCAGAGCCAGGCAGACACTTAAATAATTCCCATCTTTCCCAGGCAAATATCTGAGCTCCACAATGTTTTGGCCAATGTCCCTGCATCATCATTATTTCTGCTCATTCTGAATTTGAATGCAAAATGTTCATAAGTAAAGGCAGTTATAGAAGTGTTTTGAGGTAACTGTGCTTTACTAGATGAAAATTACATTGGCAGTTCTTATGACTCTTTAATATATAGAGCACTGTAAAGAATCTGGAGGCTCCAGGAATTTTTGTGGGTAATTGTTTTGTATGTTACAACATGTTTTTATAAATGGGTTATGTTTTATCCTGCTGGTCCTTTATCTCACTCCTGTCTTTTTCAGAAATTCTAATTTCTAAATGAAAATATGCAAGCTATATATGATCAACTTTTCTTACTTTCGCAACTTGTGCAGAGAAGTAAGTTAGCCTCTAAACACGACAAGTTTATTTGTTCATTTATTTATTTTTAAATTCTAATTAGAGAAAGGAAAAGGGTGTCAAGAGTCTTTAGTGATTCACATTTTAACAGCCAGGTTATAATTTATTAATTCCCAACTTATAAAATTTTCACAACCTCTTTCCACAGGAGTCCAAGAGCGACTCAAATTTATTTATTGTTTCAACGTAGGGTGTCATTAAATATTTGTTATCTCCCAAAGTTTGTTGGGAAACGGGATTATTTTCCACATCAAATCACACCAATGCTAATGGGAAAAGCGTTAGATGTTGACCCAGCAAATTAAACTGTAAAATATGAAGCTCATTGTTATTATTACATACAGACACATTTTCTCTGCTCCTTATTAAAACCATCTTAATCAAGCTCATTGTATTTTAGTCATGTTTTAAAGTAATTATGCCAGAATATAAAACACATGAGTATATAAAGGGAACAAGTTCCACTTTAATATGTTCAATTTAACTTTTTTAAAAGAATTTTCCAATTGGTCTCCTTTGACATTTAAATTGATCACCTACCAAGTAAAAAAAACACACAGAGAGTTATTTGTGCTTTTCTTAAAGCTTCCTAAGCTATTACTTCTACTATGTGTTCCAATAAAAACAAAAAAGCAATTCTGCATATATGAAGCTCATCTAAAGAACATTTCTGCAAATTCTCATTTCTAACTCTGTATATTTTATTATCATTGTTTTGGTAAGAAGGACAAAAGTATCCCATCATGGCATTCCAGGTTCCCTCCGGCGGTTACTCTTACCTGGAGAATTACTGGGGAAACTCTCCTTCTCCTCTGATTCCTAATGGATCTTCACTCCACAGTTTTCCACAGTGGACACTGCCCTAATTCACAGAAGTCTTACTAGGACAAGGTCATTTTTAATATTCTGAAACTAGAGGTAGGATTCTTGATGTTGTCTGCAAAGTGCACTTGCTACGTGGACTTCCTCTGTTCTTCCTTTATCATCAGTGGAGATAGAGTCAATATAGAAGCTGGAGTTTAGTGGCTGATTCATCTGGCCAAGTACAGATATTAACTTAGGATGAGTGGGATCATGCCCTGGGTTCTGCTGATTAGCTCTGAGCTGAGTTTGAAGAGTCTGAGGTCTGGCTCAGATTGTTTGTGTTCGCAGATGTCACAGGTCACCTGTGAAATTGGAACGCACATTCCATGTTGCTATTGTTTTGTCTATTTGGTGAGTAGTGAGGGGTTGAGGACTTTATCTCCTCTGCCTTTCTGATAAAAAAAATGAATAAATTAATGACAACTAAAATGTTTTGCACCAAATAAGACTGTTAGTAATTTTGTCTGAGAGCAAATGACTACAGCAGATCCAGCTGATTACTCACCCTACTCTCATTGGAAACACAGAGCTTTCCTCACATACCAATTCCTGATCAAAGGATATAAACGATTGACCCTTTATGTTAACTCATATTTAAAAAACACAAAGCCAAGAGATTGGTTTCTGTGCCTTATGGGGCACCTCTGCTTGTGAGGAAATGGACCCCAGGCTAAGGAACATCACCACGCTTCCTGATACTCGGCACATGCCACAGCAGGCAAATTCACTAGCCAGAGTCCATCTGACCTCTTTTCACTAGAGCAACAACACCTGCTCAGCAGTGACCTCTTGGCAATGGCGATGGTCAGCACTCCTCTGCTATCCCTGGTGTTGAGATGTCTCTTCATTTGCTCATCCACTCACAATTCTACAGATGCACAAACATCTCACTTCCAAATCAGGGTGTGAACCGTTTGCACTCTAACACTGCTGAACATTTCTTTGCTGCATTAAAGTGGCACTCCCATTCCTTTCTTACCGAATGCTTCATAGACTTGCTAAATTTTGCTAAGTTAATTTCTCTTCTTAAAAATGTAACATAGCTGTGCATTCCCACTGCTACTTGAAACTGATAGTTTTGCAAGGCAGACCCTTAACTGTAACAAAGTGGAGAATTTGTTATTAATTTTGCAATAGGGTCCAAATTGAACTCTTGGTTCAAGGCT